>NC_136019.1:20140506-20443132 GCF_048128805.1 Centroberyx gerrardi | reverse complement strand
CCCCTACTAACCACAATATGAGCGCAAACATAAAAAAGCATAATGATCTATAAAACTGAGTTGACCTCTCTGTGGAAAATCATGTGATAATTTGAAATAGTTTGTACAGTACCTTGAACCTATGAGTGCCTCTGAAGTCATTGATTAATCTCCCTGAGTCAGTCAGTTACACAGTTACATCACCTCAACACATTAAATGAGGTTAGATTCACAGGTAGCTCAGCAACATTAAGTAGGTATTTTAAGCATGGATATCACTTGCTTATGGCAAGGTGTCGTATCCTGAGTCCAAAGTTGATCTTATAGTTTTTGTCATTATAATGGAGGGCACAAGTCAAGCAAAAATGACAACCAAGGTTTCTGTCCAAGTAATATCTTGTCAGTCCCTACATCTAATAATTGATCACATTGACCAAATAATGATATCTTACCAGTCAGAAATTTAGTGGGTATCATCAGGTTTGGAGGTTTTGTGGTAAATGATATTAGATGCAGTCAAGTCAATATGCTAATTTTGCTGGTTCACACATAACCTCCTTTTTTTTAATTTGCAAGGTTACGTGGATTATTACAGTGGAATGTGGATCATGTTCTATTGCATCAGCAAGTGTTTTTGCTACCGCAGCAGGAACCACTCAGCTTTTGTCTCTTTTAGTAAACATTAACTAGAGAGGGAGCGTCTTCATGCTGCTAGCTTGGGTGGAAAGAGTACCAAAACACCCTATTAAGTAGAAGTAGGCTAATTACTTTGCTGAAATTTAGAGAAAAAAGTAGAAAGAAAATAGAAAAAAAATTACTGGTGTAATAAAAGAAAATCTGTATTAGTACTTCGCTGTATTACTATTTTGCTGCTGCAACAACCCAAATTCCCCACAGAGATCATTAAAGTTCCATCTTATCCTAAAATGACAATCATGAGCATTTAATCATTTGGAGGTGTTGTGACAAGGTGGGTGCGTGTCATTCTCCTTCATACCCGCCAAAATATCACCTATCAGTTTGTACTAATTCAGTGTGTTGTGGGTTTAGCCCTGCCGATGCTGCTGGCCATGGTGGTGGGTCCTGACCGACTTCCTGGAGATGAGGAGTCACAGGAAATACTGAGAGGGAAACTGCGCATTCTGCAGGCTGACAGCACCGAGGTCAACGCTCTATTCATGGTACAACCCTGACACACACACACACGTGCACACACACACACACACACCTGACTACCAGATTTATGTTCAGCTCCTGAAACTGTGAGCTGTAAAGAATATCTACTTCCTCAATAAATTGGCTGATGACTGAATTGAAAGTTAAAGGAATACATCATGTTTTTAGTAGATAGACCCATTGGTCAACTTACCCATTAAATGATGAGAACATAGACACCGCCACCAGTAACCATCCATGTGTCCCAGGTAGATCATTAGCTCAGGTGCTCCATGCAAACACTTTAATACTATGTTGACATGACTATGTTGATAGTAGGCAACTAACATTATCCAAACTAAGACGACTAACCTTTAAGTAGTAAAAAGTTGGTTGTGTTTTTTATTATATGGCCTGTAGATTCATACATTTTAAAAATGAATTATCATTACTCAATATAGCTGATGTAGCCAGGATTATTTTTAGAACTATTTCTGGTCAGCAACCACGTATTCATCCGCTGCGCAGTGGTTTTTAGCTGTAGACAGTCTCCCATCACCCACTGCTTTTTTGCTCTTTTTTGCTCCAGTGGTCGACTCTGAGACTGCAGCCTGGAAGGCTTGTCCCGCCCCTCAGCGCTCAGCCAGTCACACAAGTCACCAGCCTCTTCACAAGTCCACCAACTGTGTTAGCTTGGTGTTAGCCAGCTTAGCACGCTAGATTTAGACAATTTGGACATGACCTTTGTTGTTGCCATACTACATACAAGTTGTATGCAATTTCACATTTGAAAGTTGTTTTTGTTATAGTACAATTCCCACTTGATGACTCACGTCTCATATTTGAGGCTATTTATGAGCCATGATACATTCTAACTTCATGTAGCCACTTCTACTAAGTTGTCATGAAGTTGTTTTGTCTTGAGAACAAACATTACATAAGTATCTGTTTATTGTGAAACCTTTTCTCTTCTCTCTCTCTAGGAGTTGTCGGCTCATCTCCTCTCCATCAACAGTGAAGAAAACATCATATTTGTGACATTCAAAACATTTGAAGAAATATGGAAGTTCACCACATATTACTCAATAGGTGTGTATTGCAATTGACTGTATTTGCAGTTAAGCATTTGCGGTGAAGCAACCGGTGCAATAGCCAATCATTAGTGATACCTACTGCAATGTATTAACACAGACATAAAAGGACATTTAAGATATTTATCTCATAAAGTTTATTATTATTATTATTATTACTATTATATAACAATAACTCAACTACTATTACCACTATTACCACTACTGCTGCTGCTACTGCTACTACTACTGCTACTGCTACTGCTATTAATAATATTAGTAATCATTTGAAATATTATTTAATTTCATGTCATCACATCACTTCTCTTCTACTCACTCTCCTCTCCTCCAGGTTTTCTAGGTCAGTGTATGGAGAATCTGTTGTTAGACCAAGGGTTCTGGCTCACTTCTCTGGAGGAAGACGTCAGTATTGAAGTTTCCATCCAGGAGGAAACACTCAACCTCATCTACAAAGGCATCCTCATGCAAGATGGTGGGTGATGGAATACAGTTATTTAAGGTGCCCTGTGTAGCATTTTAACATCAATAAATCATTACCACATACATTTTGAGACGTTAGTATAATTACCGTAAACAAACGAGACCATCACTGAGAAGACTGGTAGCCTCTACCGGCCTCTACTCTGCATTTTACATTGTGTGTCACTGGGTCGGATTTGGAGAGAAATCTGCTGGATTGCTTTATGGCACTGCCTCTGGAACTGCATTGGGACGCTAAAACCAAAATACTTTCTCTCCGTCCTCAGGTTCGTTGTTCGCCAGCTGTAGTTCCAACCAGATGTTTGACAGCTCCACTTCTGGAGGCGACCTGTACCTGGAGCAGGGAGACGTAGCCCAGTTCGAGCCTCCTTTCCTGGGCTCAGGGTGGACTGTTCTCTGCCTGGCTGACGGAGCCCGGGGCACAAAACGCAAACCCGCCTTAGAGCCTGTCATCCCCTTTTATCAGTGAGTCATATCCTTATGTGTGTGTGTGTGTGTGTGTGTGTGTGTGTGTGTGGTGTGTGTGCCCTCGCAGGAGGATTTGGTCCACACTGACTTGTCAGTCAGTGAGTCAAACTTTCTATTCTATTCTATTTGTAACTGTTCTTGTTTGTTCTGGACTGTAACCATTATTCAGAAAGATGTAGGTGCCTGTTGAATAGTACATAGTAAATAGTAATTAGTAAACTCATATGGTCTTATTTGCCCACAGATGGTTTCTCAAATCTTGTGCTGAGAACATTTTAGTTGGCGGTGGGAAACCTGCCTGTGACTTCCCTCTCCAGTTTGGTAAGTGCAGTCAAATCAACTCCAGACTGTGTTGTTTTGCACATTTGGCAATAAATCAAACTCAATTAAACCTCCAATTGCCAAGTGGCTTTTTTTTGTTTTTTTGTAGAATTATAGTCTTGATTAGACCCGCATTACAGTAATCTATATCCACACCCTCCAAAACTGCACGGCCTGTACATGTTATCTACATCTGTAAATTTAGCAGCACACCTCTGCACACCTGCACAATTTCTGTAAGTAAAGCCTTCTGTAGACCTGTTAATGTGAAAATGATGCACATTTTGCACATCATTTATATAGGCTGTAAGCTTTTCTTCATATTCCCATATTTTCTCTCATTTGTATATATTGTATACCTTACAGTAATTTGGGAGTGTCTTGAAACAAAATATTGTTCCAAAACAGAGTACAGCCCAGAGTGTGACTTTTGAAAGCCAGAAATCTCAGCAGCTGTCCAAGTAATTGTTGAGTCATTGGTATTGATCAACAACCCTATCAAACCCTCCAGTGATGACCAATGACCATAATATATATGGTCATTTGGTGCTATGGGAGAGTAAAAGCCTGACTTGTAGCCCCTTTAACATTTCACCTAATCTAATCTTATCCATGACACTCTTCCTCCCTCCATCCCAAACCTCCATCTCTCTCCTTCTCTTTCCTCCCTATTCTCCCTCTCTTCCTCACCTCCCTCACCCCCTTCAGCCAGAGGAACCTGTCTGGCCACAGCGGAGTACGATGCCGAGGGCCCCGACGAGCTGAGCGTGGCGCCCGGCGATCGCATCGTCATTGTGGGGCTGCTGGTGTCTTGTTTTGATTGGTTCACGGGGAGGATGGAGGCAACGGGAGAGGTGGGGCTGGTCAAGACGAGTCTGGTCAAACCGTCCAATGACATTTGTGAGTAAGTGTGTCACCAGTATTACTGTTTCAATCACTGTACCATATGACTCAGATGGCATTTGGCTGAGCTTGATGGGTCAGTACATAGGGTATCTGTCTCTCTGTCACCCTTCCAGCTCAACAGACATCTTCTTGGACAAAGAGGAAAGGGCCTTCTTCAGTCTGAACGAGGAGCAAGTCATAGATGAGACAATTGTCTTGCTGAAGAGGACATCTCAAAATGATATTGGTTATAACTACAAGCTGGGTAAGACGGAAATGTTGTCTGCAGAGGGAGAATTCATCTTTAGATCTAGATTTGAAGGTGGGTTCTACCTGATCAAAGTCTCAATGGCTACGTTCACACTGCAGGCCTTCGTTCTCAATCCCAAATTGCTGCTCATATCTGATTTTTTTTGGATGACTGTTCATATCTATTCTAGGATGTTAGGATAATATCCCATACCAATATGAACTGTCCAAGATCTTGAAAAGTATGTGTGTGCAGAGTAACAAAAAGGACATTTTTGTACCTACTGCTTCTTTTGAACACTTCGGTCACAGTATGTATGTGTCTTTGAGTTTTGACTGAATTGAGGCGTCTCAGGCATTAAACCAATACTTTTTGGTAGAGCTCTAGGTAAAAATAGCTAAATAGCTACCTGAATAATCGACTTGCTTTCATTACTAGCTGTTTGTTAAGTGTTATACGTATCTTTTCATTCATATTCTTTTGCTTTGAATTGTTCATTCTCAGATCTGATCAATCACCAAGGTGCTGAAAAGAAAACGTCAAGTAAGCTTTCTGTTTCTCCCCATACATTCTGACACAAATAGCCCCTCAATGCTACTCAGTTTAAATTTACTATTTTCATGAATCTTGAAGAACCTTGTCTCCTCCATATTACAACATCAGGTTTATACTCCCAATAATCATTTTCAGGCGGTTCTTCAGGCAAAGTGGCTACTCAGCAGTCTGAATTGAAGAGAAATATTGAGAGGATTCTTATCCAGGGGAAAGTTTCATCATCTCATTCCGTTGCGACCACAAACGGGACTCAAGAGGACTCAATCCAGGCTACTAAGACGTCAGATCCCGAGCCCCCCTGTTTCACTGTTCACCCAGTTGTAGAGGGAAATAACAGCACAGAGAACTTTATTCCTCTCCTCTCCTTTCTGGACAGCCGTGACTACAAACTAGAGTTTGGCGTCCTCTATGGACTGACCCCAGAACTCCTCGCCTCCTCCACCTTCGTTGGCCAATCCGACGAGGACGAGCTGACAGCCTTTCTGGGTGTCGCTAGGGAAACAGCCAGGAAGAAGCGCCTCTTTTGGTCGCAGAGCCGCCTGTGCTTCCTGTTGGGCAAGCTCTGTGGCGGGAGGTCAAAGTTCAGCCAGGCCCGGGTTTACTTTGAGGAAGCCCTCAGCGTGCCACGAGAGGGCTTCACGGACCTGAGGCTACTGGCTAGCATCTACGCCAACCTGGCTGTCATATATCTTACGCAGAAAAACACCGAAAAGTACTTTGCTCTGACGGAGCGTATCGCTGCCTTGATCATGGGCGTCCCAGACTGCGTGGTGAGCATGGAGGATGACTTGCAGGTTCTTAAATACATTCTGAAGAAAGCGGTTCTGTCTCACAACAAGATGGCTGAGGCCCGGGCCTGTTTCCTAGTGGCGAAGCGCCACTGGAGGCGTGGTGAGGGTGTCAGCGCTGTGCCTTATATCGAGAGGCTACTTGCACTTTCTGCAGACACTCCCAGCTCATGGAGCATACCTCCCAGTCATGGATACCTGACCCTGGGGAGGCTCTACAGTGAGCTCTGCCTTCCCCACCTCAGTGTCAGTTCAGTCCGAAGAGCTTCTCTGCAGCCATCTGCTACGCTGAGTGACTGCCTCAGCGGCATGGTTCTGGTTCTGGACAACGCCAACAGACTCTACGGGATCACAAAACAGGAAGCCTCCATTCCAGCTCAGGTGGCTCCGTATTTACACCGAGCTCTCTCTTTTACCGAGGTTGGACAAAATGGAGGAGGAGGTGACCGCTACCATGTGCCGCTCACTCTTTGTCTCTCCCAGCTGTTTCAGAAGCACAGAATGGTTGGACGTGCTGTCTGCTACATGCATGCTCTGATCAACCACAGTCCACCTTCACAAGGCCTCTCTGTCTCCGTCCCAGAGAGAAACAGCGCCCTCATCTGGCTAGGATGGCTTCACATTAATGACAACCAGCCAGATGTCGCTCTGGACATCCTGGACTCTGTCCTAGCTTCCATGCCGGAACACTGCACCACCCCTCAGGAAGGTCTGTGGTGTTCTGTGGTTAAATGTGTTGTAGTTAAATGTGATGCATGTAGTATTTTTAAACATCAATATATTAGTCAAATTAACTTTGATTGTACCTTGGTATAATTACTGTAAGCAAATGAGACCATGGTCGAGATGATGGGTAGCCACACCAGTGGTATTGTTAGTGCTAGTGTTTATCAAAATTAAGACCACATGTCCCATAAATCCTGAGGAAAAGGATGTTGCTTCTTCAGTCGTTCTTCAATGTTTTCTATTTGTTTTTAATGAATTGAACATGTTGGAAATGATTTATCCATCGGCCTTTCACTCCTTCCACCATCTGCCATTGACAGAGACTCTGAAAGCTTTAGCTCCTTTTGCGCTGCAAGAACAGTGCCTCTTTCAGTTTTGTGCTGTAAAGCAATCAAGCAGATTTCCCACCAAATGCAGTGTAGAGGCCGGTAGAGGCTGCCAATCTTCTCAGTAATGGTCTCATTTGTTTACGGTAATTATAATATGTCTCAAAATTAAGACGGTAATAATTTAGCAATGTTAAAATGCTACACATAGCACCTTTAAAAAACTGTATTGTAATATTATTGTCATCACTATTTTGTCATGAGAAAGTATAATGGCTGGCTAGTGCTTCACAGACAAACCTGTGTAACACTAGCCTATTCCAGGGCTATTAAAATAGACACTCATCTGATTTCCTTTGATGTGAAGGTGTGCTCCTCAACATGCGTGGTGTGGCGCTTCGGTGCATGGGTGACCTCCGGAGGGCAGCAGAGAGCTACCAGGCAGCTATTGACATCTGCGAAGAGGATGAGGACCGACCCAACTGGGCTGTAGCCCAGGCTAACCTAGGTGACATATGTGCTTAAGATTGTTCTTCCTCTGGACACTATTCCTGTGAGATTACTGAAGGAACAGACACTGGAGAGTTTCTGGTTTTGTCCATTTCCTCAGCCTTCAGCACAGAGGACTTTATTCCCCAAACAAACCCAAATTACACACCACCAGTGCCAGAATTAATATTCACCCTGCCCAAGGCCAGTCCAACAGCCGCTAAACAAAAAGCTTTATCAGGCAGCTTTTTGTCACTGTCTTATGTCGACTCGGTGCACAGAAGTTTTTCTAGCTGATCTACAATGCTCATTGGCTGACTGCTTTCTGGCTGAGGGGAGTTTTGGACGAGTTGACTTCTTAGACTGCTTCTTTGACTGGGACAGCCCATTTTTTGAATAATTTAATGAATTTTTTTAATGAATTCAATGAATATATAATCTCTGGCCCTTCCGCTACTTCGTCTTTGGATTAAAAGCATGTAGATATGATACAGAAACATTTTAAAATAATTAAAAACAAAGAGATACAGAAAAAGTACTTCTTGTTACATTTTTGCATCTCCTACACTCTCCTGCACTTTTGCATCTCCTACAATCCAAGTCACTTAATACATCAGGGGGTGATGTGGCACATAGAAAGGCATTTATAAACGCCAACTGATTAGGACGGCATCTGTGAATGCCAACCGGAGGTAGAACAACTGATACGCCGGGGAAATGTAGTCTTCTTAGTGTGTGGTTGGGGGTGGAGGTGGTGAGTCCAGCTTTATACCTGACACCAGAATTTCATTTGGGCAAATAGGGTGAATCTACAGCATCTCAATTAGTGCGGATGGGACGCTCTTCTCTGTTGCAGCCACACTTTGTGATTTAAGCTGATAAGACAGCTGGATTTTGACATTAAAATCTTGTCTAGTGCAGCTTTAAAGATCCAATACAATAACTTTTATTCAGTCAGGCAAAGTTATGCTTGGTTTTGGATGTCTAAGTACCCCTTTCTCAATGCTAAGCCAATCCTCAGGGGGTTGAAGGGGTTGCTCCTGTCCAACAACAATGAGCAACACCCATTTCTTATTGGCCATCATGTCCGAAGCGGAAGTATCTAGTTGAAGTTCACAGTACAATCTGTGTTAAAGTAAATATTTTTTTATTTTCCTATTGGGCGTTATTGTCACCAAGGCAAACTGTCTGTCACATTTCTCCTTGCACTCTTTCACACTGTGCCTGGCTCATTAACTATGCATACTGTCGCCAATCAGAGCGTTCATTAAAATCTGGGCGTACATGATGTCATTTTCGCCATGAAGTAGACTGGATTTCTAAACCGGTTTGATTCTGTTGTCAAGCAGAAGGGAGAGTTTCTCAAATTTCCACAACACTGACAGTTATAATATTAAAAAAAAGACTTCTTCTTCTTGTATACTCATTCTCTTCTATACTTCTTCCTCTTCCTGCAGGGCTGTTGTGTCTGAAGGCCGGGGCCAAAGGACTAGCGGAGAGGCATCTGACCGAGGCTGTGCAGCTCTTCTCTGAGCTGGATGAAGCGGGTCATGAGGTGAACTTCATCACCGTGCTGCTGGAGCTGGGACAGCACTATGTGAAGCAGGGCCAGCTGGACTACGGGAAGGGATGCTATGAGTGGGCCCTACTGCTCGCTATCAAGGCCAACCATTCAGACTGTAAGTATTGGGTCTTTCTTGTATGCCCTCTTTTACTCTCATTCTCTATTATAACTATAACATATTGTATTATATAATCTCTCCTTTTATTTCTCTTATTTTTGAACCTTTAGCTGTCCAGGAATGGTGCTCATGCTCTTTTCCAGCAACACCCTACTTCGCATTCATACTTGGCAAATAATGCCATTGTTGCCATAATTCTATCAGTGGCAAACAATAAATGATATGTATTGTCATGCCAGGCCAGCTCGCTGCGACCCAGCTCCTCTGCCAGCTGTATGGCTCGGTGAGTCCGGACCAGGCCCAGTGCATCATCTACAACCAACACCAAGTCGACCTGCTGAGGAGCCGAGGAGACCGAGGACAGGAGGGAGTCGCACTGGAAACCATCAGCCAGCTCTACCTCAGTCTGGGGACGGACAGGTGTGTGTGTGTGTGTGTGTGTGTGTTGCTACAGAGTGGTCCAGCTATCTTCCGGTGGATCCGGAAGATAGCCGCCATAGTTCGTTGGCCACAGCCCCACAATAACTTCAATGGGTTTTTCAATATGGTTTTGGACTGATGCCGAAAATAAGCTGTTAACAGGCTTGTGATATTCATACAATTTGTTATATGAGATAATTTTGACAAATCAACACTGCTTTCATGAATTGTAAAGCGTAGTTGTAATCCATATTAGTAAAAAGCTAACGCTAGGCTAAATAGCAGAGCTTGCATTCCTCCAATGTCAAAAACAGAAGTGTGATTACTGGAAGGGGAAAAACAATTTACTACCATTGGTTTTAATATTTGAGAAAATCTATCCACAGAATAGCCAATATCCAATATCAAGCTAACTTTTCTCCGGTCATGCACAACCCACAGGTAAATAGAAAAACTTTACACCCATTATTGGGGTTTGTTGAAAGGCATTCTGGGAAATGTAGGAAATCAGTAGATTCTGCAGTAGAAGTAGATGAGGCAGGTTGAGGGAAAGTAGGTACAACATTACAACATTTAATCACAAAATAACTCCTGGAATGCATTGAACATCACAGATTGATGAGATCTAACGGTGGAAGAGGGGGTGGAATTGTTCTTCAAGTTGTGTGGTTCATATCATTTCCTTTCACTTGAAATCACACCCGATGGCTATTTTGCATCCTTCCTACTAAGCAGTCCGACGAAAAATGAAATGAAAATTGAAAAATTGCTGGAGTTAAAGCATGTGATGCAGAGCGTTGTTGTTTGTGTGTGTTTTCAGGGCGTACCGGACAGCTCTTGACCACACCAAGAGGAGTCTGGGTATTTTCATCGACCTGGGCTGCAGGCAGAAGGAGGCCTATGGCTGGCTGCAGGCGGGGAAGATCTACCACATGCTGGGCCAGACTGAACTGGTGGATCTATACGTCCAGGTCTGAAACCAGGTCTACAGAGACCATGACAGTCTAATGTCTCTCGAATGGTTCTTGTCCAGTATGAAAAACAACTTCCACAGAGAATTTCATTGCGCTGAGTCGAGTGTTTTCATCTCAGCGCTGCGTTACGTTCCGCTCTGCTTCCTGTCAATCAGCTGACACCCACAGGAAGAAATGGAAGTCTCCACCAGGAAATAATCTTTACTGTCACATCCAAGCTAATGCACATGCTAAAAAATCTAATTACATACAGCATGCATTGTAAACTGATTGGGTGTCATTAGGTATTTTAACACCTTTTCTACAAAATACTAATATTTTTGGAATTTAATCATTCATTTTTGAACAATAGAGTGATACATTTCCAACTAAAACTCAATATGTAGCATTTTGGAATAAAAGCCTTTCCTCTTCTTCATGTATTGTCCAGGTGGCTCAGGATGTCGGTCTCAGTACAGGAGACACCGGCTTCATCCTGAAGCTCCTGGAAGCTGCAGGAGATGTTTTCTTCAACAGCTGCCAGGACAGAGACAAGGCTGTCTGCTTCTACAGGGTATGGCCTTGTGTGGATGCTAGTTTTAGGCCCATATATTGGGTCATGGTGTTGAACTTTGGTAGTACGCAACTCTTCAGTGTAGACGCATCTCTTCAGGTTACACCTGGACCCTTCTTGAACTAACCTATCTTCTTACCCTTCTTAAACTTTAAAAAAAAAAAAAAAAAATTCAACGAATGCTACTTATTTCTTTTAAAAGTCTTAGCTGATGAAGACTGTGATGCACAGTTGGTTTCACTACTGTTGACAAAATGTACTATTGTAAGTCGCTTTGGACAAAAGCGTCTGCTAAATGACGTAATGTAATGTAATGTAATGTAATGTAGTACCTTGGGTTGTGTAGCTTCCTGGACATGATATAACCCCAAAATCGGCGAGTCTATGTTAATATCGATAATATCGTATATCACAATGTTTTGGCGGGACAGCATCGCGATATTACATTTTGGATATCACCCAAGCCTAATCCACCGATGCTCTTTTTCAAGGCCACTAGCAATGCATAGCGTTTTTAAACATCAGTATATCATTGGTACCTCAGTATCATTTCTGTAAATAAATGAGAGCATGGTGGAGATGATGGGTAGCCTCTGTCTCCCTCTAATGGTACTGTTAGTGCTAGTGTTCCTCCAAATGAATGCACATATCCAAATCTGCATGTTCTGTACATACAGTATGTTATCTGTAAATTTATTATATTTGAAAGGTTGAATCTTTGTCTCAGTATGCTCTACTGCTGCACACTGTATTGTAATTCATATATTTCATACTTTTGTTCTAATATTCTAATTGTAAGTCGAGTTACATTTAATATCTCTAATTTGCTCTATTCTTATTTGTATTATATTTTTCTTTGCTGTATCTATTTTGGTTTGCTGCTCTAATGACCCAATTTCCCCACAAGGATCATTGAAGTTTCATCTCATCTCATGTAATAATTTGGTGGAGCTGTGTGTATACTGTATATAGAGTATGTGTGTGTGTGTGTGTGTGTACTGATGTGTGTATATCTGTGTATTCCACCACATAGGACCGTGCTCTGCCCATTGCAGTGAAGAGCGGCAGTGTTCGTACCAGACTGAGGTTGTGCAATAAGCTGGTGGAGCTGATGCTCAGTCTGAAGCTCTATGGGGAAGCTGTGGAGTTCGCTCAGACCGCACTGGACATCAGCATCACACTGGGTGAGGAGACCAACTGCAACACAAATTTAACACTTTCTAAATATATTCTTATACTTAAAACTAGGGTTAGACTGATATATTGGGCCAATATTTACCTTTTATTACCTTATGACCTTTTATTGTCTTTGTGACAGTGATTTAAAACACTACCACTAAAGGCCAATGTCCACTACACACAATTAAGATATTTAAAATAAACATCCACTCGTGATGCATGACTCACCCATAACTGAAGTAAATAACAAACAACACAGAAGAAAAACACTTGAACTTTTCTAAAATATTCTTCCTCATCATTAACATCGATAAAATCTATTTTTTTAGACTGGCTTTTCTGTAATGATTTATCTTCACTTTGATTGGATCTTTTGCTTGTGTTTTGTGTTGTATGTGAATTTATTATTATTTTGTTTTCCATAAGGCCCATGATGGAAGTAAGTCAAGTGTTTTGAGCAACACTTTCTTGAGCTATCCTCTGGGGTCAAATAATACAAATTGTTTTTTATTATTATTATTATGTATTTTTCTATTACCCAAATAAAATCTCTTTTTATTTAATTTTTCTATTTAATAAAAAAAATGTATATACTTATACTATTTACTTTCACGTTATTACATCATCTTTACCCATGTGCTTCTTCACCTTTTCACTCTTTATTAAGACAGGATGTAGAAAAGCAGCAACTGCTTTTCTACTTTTGAGCACTAGATGTCAGTTTTTAACACAACTGGCCTTGATACTGACAATAATCACAGTGCTGACAAATTAATAACAAATGCATATGCAGACAACAGGATGTCTTCAGGTCCTGAAAAGGCCTTAAAATGTCTTCAATTATTTTATTCAAGGTCTTAAATGGTTTTGAGTATAGTTAAATAAAGGATTCAATAAAGTCTTAAATTCAGTTTTAATGGTAGGCTATTAATAAAAATGTTGTAATTTCTTGGTGCACTGTTTCTGATGAGGAATAAGCCCAGTCACTCAGAGCTTTATCTTATTTATTATTACTGCATCAAATACAGACATTGAAACAAACACCATGTGACATTACTGTAATTCATTCAATTGTATCACGGTACTGGACATGGACAAATATTCAAAATGCACCAATTGATAATTGATCAAAATATTAGTAATATTAATCCTAAGACTGAGGGAGGATGTTGAAACAGGATGAGTCACACAGAGTGATATTCTGATAGGCTTACAGTTGTTCTAATAGGCATTAAATATGTCTTTAAAAGTTGTATATATAAAGAGTAACTAAACCCAAAACCCAAATCTGTGTAAAGCTTGACATCTAATGGTAAAAGCATGCTACTGAAATTACCATCTGTTATTGGCTGATCAGGCTTTACACAGATTTGGGTTTGGGGTTTAGTTACTCTTTAACTTGAAATGTTTCTGAAAATCTGAACTGATCAGCTAAAAGTGAATAACAATCCATGCTAATGTCTTTTGGGTATACATATAGGTGAGCATCTGAATGAGCGGGTGTCCTACCACCGCCTGGCCGCCCTGTACCACTGTCTGGACCAGTTTGAACTGGCTGAGCACTACTACCTGAAGAGCCTGACGCTTTGTCCGACGCCTCTGCAGTTCGATGAGGAAACGCTGTACTACGTCAGGGTGTACCAGATACTGGGGGACATCATCTTCTATGACCTGAAGGTAAAAGACTAGATGATGGGAAACTATTGATTTTACTATATTTTAGGTCAGTGGTTTTTAATCAGGGGAGTCTGCAGGCTACCAGCTACCATAGACGTTGAAGACCTTGGTACAACATTGAAAACCTGTGTAAATATAGAGCCACAATGAAAGCTGAGACACTAAACTGTAGATTCCTGAAAGGACTGTAAAAGACAGGTTTTCTTTGATGGCTACATCTGAACGTTTCACTGTTATCTCTGTAGGACCCATTTGACGCTGCAGGCTACTACCACCTGGCTCTGGCTGCAGCCATGGATCTGGGCAACAAGAAGTCTCAGCTGCAGCTCTGTACCCGCCTGGCCACCATCTACCACAACTTCCTCGTAGACCGCGAGCTCTCTCTCTTCTTCTACCAGAAGGCGAGAGGATTCGCCGCAGACCTGAATGTGAGGAGGATCAACATCGCACCAGATCAGCAGTGCAGCAGCACCTCGCAGTACAAGGCCGCCGGACGATAGGAGAGAAGAACACCTCTTGGGAAGACCTTGGGAAGCCTTTCACAAGATAAACAAAACTGTCGCTACCTCACCTTACAATCAGGGTGCATGAATGAAGCTTGAAAGGAAGAACAAATTCAGCAACTCTTGGAGAAACCAACATGTTTTGGCAGGAGGTCTTCATCAGGGTTACATGACAAAGAGACAATAGATCTTAAATACCTTTGCAAAATGGCCACTCCAGTCAAAATGGCCATCTTAGTAGCTTAATGCCGCATTCATGTCATATCAGAAGAAGCAAAAGAGCTGGTTGACATCTCGTTGCTACAACTTGGCAGCGTTCACATGTTTAACACGTTGGAATGCCCACATCTCCAAAAAAAATCAAAATCAACCATAAACAAACTGCAGCAGACATTACTTGTTTTTCATAAGTACACTTGATTGTATTAGTGTGAATATAACGGATCATTTTGATTTTCATTATCATGGAGTGCCGACATCGGTGGATTCGCAGCTATGTTTACACAGTTGATACATTGGCTCAATTTGTGACACCAGGTGGGAGATATCAGAGCCAAAATATTTCCACATGTCCTACTTGTAATCACCACTAGGAGGCAGACGTGAACGTTTTTTCCCAGTTGGCAGCTTGTATTTACAGTAAATCCGATATGATATGAACGCAGCATTAGTCCAACAATGATGCTACTACATTACATGTAGGGTCACACACTATAAATAAATACCATGCATTCAATAATAATAAAAAAAAACCAATCAGAATCTACATTTGAAGCGTCAATACCAATAGTAAAAGGAGAGAGGCATTTAGGCACTTTCATTTTAAGTATGTACTCTATAACATGAATGCTTTTGCAAGAGGAGCTGTATTTGTTCTTCCTTATCACCTTGTGAAGTGCCATTTCAAGAGTGAAGGTGAAGTCCTGTGCTGGGTTTCTCAGAAGCATCTGCATCAGATTGTGCACCTTGATGAAGGTAGATGCAATAGATGCAATAGCCAAGTAAACAAAGGCTTTATAATATTTTCAGTAGAGAGACTTGCCTTGGAATTGTTTGATTCTTGTCTTGCCACAAAGCAGCTCTGTTCTTCCAAAGATCACCAATCATTTTTACATTCCCTAAATTTTTTTGCATTTATTTTATGCATTTTTTGTCCCACTGAAACTCAATCTTTGTTTCTTTTCAGCCTTCTGTATGATGGTTAGAAAAATTTTACCAATATGGGTTTTTGAAGGCCAACACTGATATATTTGGATGAAGCTGCCAATAGCTGACATTTTGTGCTGATAGACAATATCTTTAAATTTGAACATGTTCAGTGTTTCCATATATTACAAATATATTCATGCATACTAATCTGATCAAAATGTCATTAGATTAAATTCAGGTTAAGTTCTTCCCATAGACAACCAGTGTAGTATTGATCAATTCTACAATCAATCAAACTGCATCATATCCATCATATCAGAGGTAAATTACACTGACTGGACCAGATCTGATTTTTAATAACAGGACAATATCGGTCTAGCTCTCTCTCCTGTATCTCCCCTGGTCTGTCTCTCAGTCTGAAAATAAAATCTTATACCAGATAGAAGTGCATGGCCTGTATCGGCCTCTGTTGGCAATCAGTAGGAACTGCAACAACGTCAACAGGTCTCTAAAACTCTCTAAAACTCTTATGGGTGGGGAGATTTGTAGTTTTGTTTTTTTTTAGTACGGGCCAGAAAGAGAGTTTTGAAAGCCAGAAATCTCAGCATCTGGCGAAGTACTCATTGAGTCATTGGCATTGATGAACAACCTTCTCAACACCTGCCGATATATTATGTTGCAGTATGTATTTTGTGTTGTGGGACAGTAAAAATAACTATCAAAGATAAAAAGTCTGGCCTTTGAATGGAGGCGACAGACCTGGAACAGACCACAGCTCTTGCTGCACAACACATTATACTGGACTCTTATGCTACAGGTTCCTATTGGATTAAACAGACTGTATGCTGTTACAGTGAAGACCAACACGCTGACCCACACACTGTACATCTGTCATCAACCACATAGACCACAAATACCAGAGGGAAATATTATCTATGTGCCACAGACGTGCCTTTTTTTTCTACGCTTCTCTCTTGAATTACATGTCGCCAATCACGGTGGGAATGTGAACCATATGCTGAGATTAAATTTGACAATTACTTAAATGTGTCAGCGCTCTCTATGCACCTGGATGGAGTTTGTGTCTGTCAGAACAGCGGTGCTGAGGAGGAAATACGGATGGAACAACTGCAGATGGAGGGAGGGAGTAGAAGAGAGAGAATGAATGAATGCTGGTGTGTGAAGCCATGATAACAGGCCTGCAGATTCAGTTTCTGTTGCTCTTGGCTCCAACTGATGACTAACTGACTAACTCAGCATTCAGCCTGAGACTGTATATATATATATATATACAGTATATGTGTGTGTGAGTTCAACCAGAGAGGGAAGAGAAATCTGAGATGCAACCTAAAAATCATATATCATTCATCTTTGCTGTAACTGAACAGTTATTGTAATGATCCACAGATAGGATGCTTGACAGAAACACCTTCACTTCTCAGGAGATCAGGTTTCCCTCAGATTGAAGTGTTTGTTGAAACAATGCACCTCCCGGTTCCCTTCATCCTCCCAGGTTTATTTTACATGAACCTTTCTCACTGTGTCCGCGTAATTGAATTTAGGTGTACAGGTCATGTTGTGATTTCTGTATTTGTACTGATGAAACCAAACTGTTCGTTTCCCTCGCATCTGACCTAAAATACAAAGAGAGCAAATGTCTGCTCTCTTGAAGGAGGAAGACAACCTCGGCATAGAATGATGTTATATTCCTGTAATGACAGGAGGCCTGAGTTTCCCTAGTGACCCATAATGCACTCTGAGACTCCATACCTCATTGGCCTGGAAGAATTTGGCATCAGATGGAAATTGTACCACATATAGTAGCGTCCGTTTGTGGGCCTTGACTACCAAATCAGCAAGCTGTTTCCACCGTATATCATGGGAATGATGATTGAATTTGCGTGTGTGTGTGTGTGTGTGTGTGCTAATAAGTAGAAAGACTGAGATTGTCAATGAAACCACAAATTCTGGACATTTTTCCATTGAAATGTCCTTAATGAAAAATCACTATAATATTCCTATAATATTCCTATAGGGACTTGCAGTGTGTCTGCAGTACTCAATAGTGAGTTTTCAGTGACTTTACTGTACTTAATGGTATTTTTATCTGCTATGATTTCACTAGAATATTCCTATAACATACAGAAAATCTAAAACATTATTATAGGATTATTATAGTTCTATAGTATTTGATCAAATGAGTCATAAAGAATGAAAACCCAGACAAATATCGTCAAGTGCTGCCTGTATCCCTCCATTAACCCCAGAAATAGTGTTTATTCCCAGTGAACAAGAAGGCCTGTGTTTCCTCAAGTGTCTGACGTCGCTATTTCAAATAAACACACCCACGGTCGGCTGAAATACATATGACTTGGTCGACACCCCTCTTGTCTACCCAAACAAACCTGGACTGTCTTCCATCCGTGGTATAGGCCCGGTCCAGAACCCCATTGAACCCCTATGAATGTCAGCCTGCCAGGGGGAAAGTATGTATTAAAAACAGGCTCACATCTGCAGTGTCTGTGTCTGTCTGCGTGTCTCTGTGTGTGTTTTAGTTCTTGTGCTTCTATCCTCGTGAGAACCAGTTGGAGTTTTTAGACCTTCGGAGTGGCGACATTTTTGCAAAGTGAGGTCAGTTTGGACGGTCCTCATTTCTATCAGGGGCTACATTAGGATTAGGACTTGGGTTCAGGGCTAAAGGAATACGGTGAGTGTTTGGTAGATTGTCTTCTTGGTCAATTTAGCCATTAAGTGATCACTGAACATAGTGTACGTTAAAGTGTTAGCATGGAGCCTACTATCACTCAACATAGTGTATGCTAAAATGTTAGCATGGAACCTAGTTTATGTTCAGGTTAGTGGTGAGGGAAGTAATGTAGTCAATGGAAGGTCCTCACAAGTATAGTAAGACAAATGTGTGTGTGTGTGTGTGTGTGTGTGTGTGCGTGCGTGTGCGTGTTAGCTCAAGAGAGAGAGCAAGTGCATGGTCTGGTCATGTTAAATTGCCCTTACAAGGGGACTCTAATGAAAGCATGTCCTCATATCCCAAGTCTGGAGGGAAGAATGAATTACTTAATGTTTTGAAAAGAAAGAAAAAAGCAGCACAGCACGTGGACCTGACTGCCTGCCTGCAGGCCTGTGTAGATCAATGACAATTATTTACATCAACATTCCAAATTCATTTAACATTTCTCTGGAGTCCCAGAAGTTAAAGTACATATAAGCAACATTTTCATATAAATACATTTCCATTTTGTTATTGCCAATGGATATAACTCAACAGTGATTCAACCTATATCCAGTTCATGAAAGCTTTTACATTGTCTGTTCTAAACAGCCGGTGTCTAGTAGCTCTTTCCCGGGAAAAATCATCTAGCACACAGGAAGTGATGCATTTTATGTTTACAGTTTGTTTGGAATAAACAGAAGAAGAACTAGGTTAGCATGAGCAGTGATAGCCACCATGACTGAACAGACAAAGACAGAAAAGGATTACCATTTTTGTAATTTGAATGTGATGTGACCATAGTAGAACCCTTCATGGTGCTGTGAAGGACCCTTATAGAAAGATTCTCTTTATTGCCATGCACACATGGACCTATATGGAACCTTTATGCCTTTATGGAACCATTTAAGAAAGCATGAAATGTTCCAAACCAGCAGTATTAAAAGAGCTTTATTATAGGTATTAAGAAAAAAGATTATGTTATTTTTATCCATATAAACACATTTTCAAGAAAGCACAATAGAACCAACCAACACAAATACAAATTTGTTTGGTTTGATATCAACTAGACTGAAATAGATAAAATGAACTATGGGTCTGAACATTAGTGTCTGGTTGTATTTTATTGGATCTATGGAACAAGATAGAGATAAAATGTAATTATTTCAGAGTCAATTTCATAAATAATAATACTTCATTTAAGTTAGAATTACTTTCCAATTCAATGGAAATGTATTTGTCCTGCTATTGACATGTGAACATACATACGTTTTGGCTAATAAATTAATTAAAACATCAATCAAATGCCTGATGTACATGTTCTCCTCTTCAATGAGTTGCTGCATCTCAAGTTAGCTTTGTGGCATTTCACTTCTAAAACAAAACAACCACCAAAAAATGGGAAGTAGAAGTTTTCGAGGAGCACTTGAAGGCAGCACAGTCACCAAACACCCTGCTGCCATTTCTTTGACATGTTTAGAGATGTGATTTTTGAAGTCAGTGTAATTGTCAAGTCACGCATGGTTGCGGTGATTAATGTAATATCCGTACCGAGGATGATGGAGGAGTCAAGTGAGCTCCGACACCACGCCTCCAGGACCGCAGCTGCTTCCCAGGTCTCCTCCCTCTCTCTCCGGCCCGGCCCGGCTGCAGTGGGCAGACCCGGATAAAAAAGAGACTGATAGCCAACTGGATCTTCCCTAAACTTGGTCATACAAAAGACAGAAAACACTACAGTCCGTCGCACTGTTGAGCCACTCCAGCTCGTTGGTAGTCGATTACGCGCGGGTCTAGGATCCATTTTTTATATATATCGTGGATTTTCCAAGATTATTTCAGTTGATCTATTCTAATGTATGCTGCAGCAACAAAGAGACACCCGCTGTCATTTCATGCATGAGAAATTCCGTCTGTAGAGTGCCGGGAAAGTGATGCGTAAAGGTGCCGAGCCGCCTTCTCCAAAGAGCCACTCCAGCTTCTTCACCGACTATGATCTCCGCGTAAACTCCTCATCCTCTCCTCCTTCGTTTTATCCTCTCAGCATCCTTCAAGTTTAAAATAAAAAAAAAATAAAAAAATGCAAATCCTACTGTTCGTCATCGTGTCCCTTTACCTCAAGGAGTTCGCGCACGCCGAGCCGAAAGCCAAGTGTCCGACGCGGTGCGATGTGAGTACCTGTCCGAGCCCCAGCTGCCCCAGCGGCTACGTGCCGGACCGCTGCAACTGCTGCCTGGTGTGCGCCCAGGGGGAAGGCGAGCCCTGCGGCCGCAAGGACGACCTGCCCTGCGGGGACGGACTGGAGTGCAAACACCCGGCGGGCAAGCGGCTCTCCAAGGGCTTCTGCCAGTGCAAGTTTAGGCAGGAGGTTTGCGGCAGCGACGGGAAGACGTACGGCAACGTGTGCCAGCTGAAGGCGACCAGCAGGAAGGCGCTGCAGCAGGGGCTCCCCGGCATCAGCCAGATCCAGAAAGGACCGTGCGAAACCAGTATAGGTAAGACGAACCGTTACTGGCCCCGATGCGTGCCGTTCTCTTATGCGGAGAAGAATGTCACGCAGAACTCCATTCAGAAGTCTGTTAATTTGATGTTTCCTTGCTCATTGGCAAATATAGACAACTCGTAGAACATGACTTAAGAACTTTTATAAATTGTTGGGTCTTCTGGTAAATTCGGCATATAAATGATGCACCAAGCAGCACTTTATTTCAATAAATTTCAACTTTTAGAATTGGTCCATACTGCTCGCTGCCGACCATCATCAACCCCATAACGGTGTTGTTTAGGCTAGTGGACGATGGGAGGAACCGATTGTTGATTGTAAAGTTTAAATATTACGGTAATAAGTGCTGCTTGTTGTATCAGAGCTATGCCGAATACAAAAGTGTAATATATTAATCATTCAGAAAATATCTTAATTATGCTCTACCAGGTATATCTACTGCTAATACGCAAGGAGGCATGAAATTGTCAGATTTTTGAATGGAGTTTGGTGTGATTCTCTCGCCATACAAGAACTGAACGTATCGGGGCTATAGTAAGATAAACCATGATGTGACCAGTGAGAATGTGACACTTTGAAAAAAAATCCATTCAGAAAATAATGCAGTAGCCTACTGATGTTGGCTGTTTCCCCACAATATCCTGTAGAATAATTAGAATTTTTTTTTTTTTTTTTTGTGTTTTTCACATAAATAAACTGCCTTTGGGTTTTCTCAACTCTATACATCTTAATAAAATCCAAATGAATAAGCCTCGGACGCCAGAGTAATGTGAGTAAAGTTTGCCAGTACAGATAAACACCGTTTATAGAGGACAGGTGCAGTTTTAACAGGCTGTTAAAGCAGGGCTAAACCAGTTATTTGGAACAGAATAGACAGTGCCATTAAACCGCACCTCCAGCAAAATGGGTATTAATGCTGCCTGTGTGACTGGCTTATAAACCCCCTCCACCTTAAAAACAGAATTCACATGTTAATATATCGGACAGTTCAGGCCTTGCTTGTTTCTGAAGAGCTGGGACTCTGGTTCTTTAAATGATAATCCTCAGTTTAAAAAGTGTGTGTTCCCTCCAGTGGAGATTCCCCCTTGGCATTGGTGTGTGGTCAGCCAGTTTAATGTTTTTCCCATTAAGGACAGGATAGGGAGGAGGGAGGGGGGAGGGGGAGGGGGAGGGGGATTTCAACTCAGTGCCCCAGAGCAATCTCACTCTATAAACTCCAATTTGACGCCCATTATTATTCACACTAGGTTTAGACGGATATACGGGGCCGATATTGGTGTTTTGTTAAAAATGGGATCTGGTCCAGTCAGTGTGGTCCACCTCTGATGTGATGGATCTGATGCAGTTTGATTGATTACATATCTATTGTAGAATTGATCAAGACTGGTTGTTTATGTGAAGAGCTTAACCTGAACTGATTCTAATGGGATTTTGATCAGATTCCACACAAATATACATGAATATGTTTGTTATTAATAGTAGCAGTAGTAGTAGTTTTAGTGTCCCACGATGGTCTAAATGCTGTTTCAGCCTTCCACACACACACACACACACACACACACACACACACACACACGCACACACACACACACACACACCAACACACACACACACTCACTCACAGACACACACACACACTGGATGAATGCCAGCATTTGTTGCTTTACACTCCTCATCCTGTCCACTTTTATGTACATGTTCCTGCCTGGAGGTGCCACTTCCCCCGGCTTTTTATTCCACTACTTTCTCCATTTGAAACAAAAAAAAAAAAACAGAAAGAAAAGTTACAAGCCATGAAAAGTGACTGGCCATGAAAATGATTCTGCTTCCTTCACTACACGCTCTTACACTCTATCTCTCACATATTCTCTCTCTATCCCTCTCTGTCACACACACACACACACACACACACACTCCCTCAGGACACTGTACAGTCATAACTTGCCTGCTGTTTACTTAACTTACATGTGGAGCGTGACAGCTTCTTGGAGGAAGTGTTTTACATAGACCATAACCAAGAGAGTTTGTAGCACATTACCACACTGTTGTATCTAGGCTTGGGCGATATCCAAAATGTAATAATGTCGGTCGTGTTGTTATTATTATTATTATTACTAATAGCCTAGAAATTTGATCTTACTATTCAAGCAAAAACGACAGCCATTTGGTGTCATTTGCTCATCCCTGCCATTTCCAGGAAAATGGGCTGATTGTGGAAAAGGGAACACACTTGAAATAAAATGACAATATTTTTCACTACAACTGTTTTTTACCATACTACCACTAGTAGATTATAGGTTTATAAATGTAAAAGTTTGCTCAGTTGTGAGGGGGAGGGTGGGCGATATTCGATACTGCAGAAAATACCGCAATATCCAATATTATCAAATATACGCCCAAGCCCAGTTGTTATCAAAGTTAGCAAAGGGGTGAGATTTATAAAACAGATTTTTTATGGGTTTTTTTTGCAAAAAGACCTCTTTTCCCCCATGGCAATCAATGATAATGTGGTCTAGCTGTGGAATATTTGTCCTCACCAAGATTATAGTTTGTGCATATAGAATATTAGAGCAAAGGGCTACAGAATGGGATTAACTGTTTTTTCCTTGGATTTTCTGTTGATGCAGTTTGAGTTTCTCTTTTCTTTGTCTGTTCAGCCATGGTGGCTATCACTGCTCATGCTAACTACCCAGTTCTTCTTCTGTTTATTCCAAACAAACTGGAAACATAAAACGCATCACTTCCTGTGCAGCAGAGGATTTTTCCCAGGAAAGAGCTACCAGACACCAGGTGTTTAGAATAGACAATGTAAAAGCTTTCATAAACTGGATACAGGTTGAATCACTATTGAGTTCTATCCATCGGCGATAGAGAGTAGCAAAATAGAAATGTATTTACTGATTATTACTTTAATCCAAAGAATGAACCACAAACCAAGCCAGGAAGCAACAAGCAGTGTTTCAACTTCAATATACAACATGCAATTAGAGATTGGTTTTTTTTCCATTGCAACCAAACAGACAAATAGCATGTTTTGTCTTAAAAAGGGGGGTACAACCCCAACTTCACCCCCATCACCCACATCATCACCCCAAAAAAGTACAGAAAAGCAAAGAAAATTCTTCCTGTGTACTGATGGATGAAACAGACTGCTGCTATACTGACTGCTACAGTCATCACCACAATCCCCACTGAAACACTGAGACACACTCAGGGGGTTAAAGACGTCTGAAACACACACACACACACACACACACACACACACACTGCTATTATAACATTTAAGGCTGTTCAATTGTCTGCCCAAGCATACGTTGAGAAGTCTAAATATCAGAAATCATTTTTAAATATACAGTACATTTGGTCCAGTATATTGCACACTGAGACACACACACACACACACACACACACACACACACACACACAGACGTATCCCCATGGAGAGACTTAAGCGGAGGAAGCAGGAAGTCCCCACAGCCCACAGTTGTGGCAGAGTCTATTTACACTTCACTTTGATCAGAGGCTCTTTATTTTGTCTGGGTTTAAAGGGTTTGCGACTGGCACACGCACGCACACGCACACACACTCACACACATTCACACACACACACAGACTGTGTCATTGGAGCATTACAAACCTAAAGGGAGTGGTAGACTAAGAATATATGGGTGACTGACCTGCAGATCTCCACTCCCTAATCTGTCTTTTGTAAGACAGCCATAATGCCCTTTTAGATTATAGTGAGTTTGAAGATAATTTCCCTAATTGACCAATTACCAGAATAGATTCTTCCCCTAGCTGTGTTTTGACTGTTTGACCCTTTTTTGTTTCTGCCAAAAGCAAAAGTAGAACAGCCATATTTATCTTGAAGTAATAATCCACAACATTTTCATTGAAATAAATGTCCATTTTATTGCTATAACACAATAGTGATCCTACCTATATCCAGTTAATGAAAGCTTTTACATTGTCTGTTCTAAACACCTGGTGTCTAGAAGCTCTTTCCTGGGAAAAATCCTCTGGCTTTTACATTTCCGGCAGCAGCAACAACAGTTTGTGTCTTCTTTGTGTTTTCTTATGGAAGTGTATAGTCAACTCGTTGAAAAAGCCATTTGACAGTTCATTTTCAAAGACTTGGCCCGTTTATGGTTAACAATATTCAGATGTTAATTCAAATATGAAGATTCAAATGCGATAAAAACAACTGCAACCTTTATTTTCCATTTAATTAGAATTAAAGTTCACCAATCTCACTGTATTTGCATTTTTGTGCTGCTGCCATATACGCAATCAATGACAATTTGAAAATGTTCATTAAAAGCCATCTGACATTTCATTTTGAAAGACTTGTGTTAACTTATGGTTAACAATATTCAAATGTTGAGGGAAAAGTCACCTTCTGGGTCCTTTTTGTTGCTTATCATAGAGACATATAACTTATGATCACACTTGCAAGCTCTTTATATGGCCATATGCCCATCTTGGACTGCAAGCAACAAGTTCACACCCATTCTCTGAGGGTTATTGAAAGGCATTCTGGGTAATGTAGTAGATCTCTAACTGAAGTAGAAGTAGACAAGGCAGGTTGAGGGAAAGTAGGTATGCCAAAAAAGTAAATTACAACACTTCATCACAAAATAATTGCTGGTGTGCATTGAACATCACAGACTGATGAGATCTAACAGGGTAAGAGGATATGAGGAGGGATATTTCCTTTAATTCAAATGTTGAAAGAGATAAACAGAATTGTATGAAGTTTGATGGTCATTCAACAATACTGCAAGGCCATGGCATAAACAAAAACATACTTTTTTCAAGTCTGCTTCTTAGTAATCGCTATGCCAAGACATGTCATCAGCCTTTGGTCTGGTTCTGCCTTGTCATCAGCCCAAAGTCAGCTCTTCTTCAGTCTAAAGTAACCAAACCACATTTTCCTAGAATTCCCCTCAAAGGCAAAACCTTGGCCCGGCAGCGTACAGCTGACTGCTAAATTACAACGTGACTCAATCTTTATTGAAGAGACGACGCTGAAGTCATCATTACCGCTCGACCGGTACAGACTGTTGCCACCGCTCACCCCCCTTGGCAGCAGCTCCGCTTGCTTTTCCAAGCGTACTGCCAAGTCGGTGCCATCAGGTGGGTTTGTGGAATGTTTGGGTAGTCGACCCAAGACTGAGATGTGCTTACTTTGCATTGGAGTTTCTAGATCCCAATATGTTCAGGATTTTCAGGAATGGTCGGGTGCATTAGATAATATTTTCTCTATGCAATGGCCCAGTTTCCCCATAGAGATCATTAAAGTTTCATCTCATCTCATCTCTCATCATCTTGTGGCTATGAGGCAACATCACATTTCAGGATTTGGGACTGGTGAGCTCAGAGGGAAAGGATTTAAATGCTGTGCTTCTCATGAGGAAATAATTGGCTGCCTTTATACAGATTAATGACATTGCTTCTCTTAATCATGGTAGGTCTAATCCTCTAGGAAATGAGGGGCTGGAGACCAAAATTGGCCTCTTGCCGGTGGGTTCCCATGCAAATAGATTATATTTTAATGATCCTGGCTCCCTATGTGAATTAATAAACTATTATCCTGCTGAAAAAGATTAGGACTCCTGCTGCTCTCTGTCTTTAGTTTACATAATGATGTGATGGATGTATAGCTGTGTATGAATGTATGTACAACGTCTTCCTCTGCTTTATATTGCATATGTAAGCCAGTGGGGCACTTGATTTTAATATTGACAAAGCAATGAGGCTTGAGGTCTACATTTAGTATTTTCCTCTTACTTGCTAAGAAATTCATACAAATCAAGTTGTGGTGCAAACCAGCACTAAGCAAGCGAATAGCCTCCAACTACAAGGGCAAATAGCTTCAGCTGTAAGACTAAGCCACCAAGGCCTAAAGAGAAAGAGTGAATCTGGACCTCAGTGTTTTGAGTCTCTGCTCTGCTCCAACTGCATTTCCCTTATTAACAATTACTGGATGTACTGACTTAAAGTCTAGTAGTCTAGTAGTTAAAGTCATCATCATTTGCAGTGGTTCCAGGCTAGTGGTTCACCCAGTGAGTTGACTACACAATCTAGAGACTATATATACAAGAGCCAAGTCAGACAATCCCTGACTCAAGAAAATTGCGAAGTTGACCAATAGTCATGAGATTTTAATGTGCTAATTGAATTGTCCATTTAACCTGCAAAATTGCTTTTCCCTCATTTCCCCCTGAAAATAACATGCAATCAGGCCAATTGGCTTTTAGATCTGTCAAAAATGTATTTATAAGTGTAAGTGTGACCAATAGAACATTAAAACTGACTAACTGACTGAATGAAGTCTTACTAACTGAATAGTCGACTTATTGATTAAGCATTAGAAGCCATAGAGCCTCTGATCTGCTTGAAGTCCTTGGCTGTTTCACCTATGGACATATTCAATTAATCTGTAATGATTTATTTCTATACCGTGGGAGCATAAAACTGTTCCAAGCGCAATCTTGTGGTTGAATTTAAATGGTTAAAATACAGTCTAGGGCAGGGCTTGCTGATCCCAGGTCAGTGTCAACCAAGCATGAGTCTACAGCTGTGAGGTTCTCATCCCTCCATCCTTTCTTCCCTCCTTTCTCACAAACTGATCTCAGTCCAAATTTCCAGATTTTTCCCTCAGCGACTGAAATGAAAACCATATGTTTCCAGATCAGTGTAACCGCCACATGTGACTGACCGGGAGCCAGAGAGAAACCGCGGTCACCTGAGGGGAAAATCACTTGTTTGGTCTAAAAACAGTTTTGCCTGTGGTTTTAACAGAAAAATGGGGGTGGTTTGGGTCTAGTTAGGTCAAGGCATTTGGTCTCTGGGCGGCTGTAACGGATCCTTGGATGTTCGCATCATTAAACACACACACACACACACACACACACACACACACACACATAGAAATAGAGAGTAATTATGGCCAAGGTTATTTCTAGAATGTAGGATGCTGCTCTCTTCATTGATTCGGTTTCAAAAAGAAGGGGCTGAGTTTAGAAAGGTTATATTTATCTTGGTCAAAGACAAGTATGAGCAATATGAATCACTTAACTCTCTCCATAAGCTGTGATAAGACATCAAGTCCATAAAATCTCACAAACAAAAAAATCAGTTTGATCCTCAAGAACTCTAAGTCTTTAAACCTGAACCTTGAAAAGTAATGATTCAGAGACTTTGTGAAGCAATGTATAGGTTACTTATAATAATAAACTTTATAGAGCACTTATCAACATAGAGTCACAAAGTGCTTTACAATATAGAGAATGAACAATAGAAAAGGTAATCCAAAAGCAAATGCACAGAAAAGTTAGAATAGCTCCAGTAAAAGTGCTTGAGTAAAAAAGTGTTTTAAGTGTTTTACACTTTTTTCACTTATGTCCTTAAACTTCTATATTTGTGTATCATGTGTCGTATTATAAAAAAAAGTCTACATTTGTCATTTTGCTTCTGAAGAACAGAAAATATTTTAGGCTTGTTAACATTCCTCCCGAAAGTAAATGATGCAGCTGGTGATAGCCACTGGTTTTGATGCAGAATACTAACAGAATAATACATAAAATGTTTTCCTCATATTGTGGTAAGTGCCTGGTACGGAGAAGAATAGTCCTATATGTTATGCTAAATTAAAGAGTTGAATGCACAGAACTTGAATGGATGGATTGAACAGTCCTTCCACTGTTTGCCATGGTAATTTGGCTAGTACAGCATGAAATGACGCTGTTGCACGAGTGCTTAGCCAACTGTCAAAACTGAAAACTGTCGTTAGCGACGAGGCTAACATAGCATTATCAAAGATACCTCTCTCTCTAGCTCTTCTAGTCAACATTAGCATGTTGGCAATCCATGGCAGCAAGAACTTCTCACCTCAGTGACTTGCTGTAAGTCGGTTCATACGCAAGCTAGCCCAACGCTTCACATAAAAATGGCCGCCGCTCCAACCGTCCTGGAACATTGATTTGAATGGGAATGACCGTTCTGTCCAGTCAAGTTCTGTGGCTGAATGATTATTGAATTGCTATTAAAATGCATAATTCTTCTTGCTAGTATAGGTCCTTCAAATCCTGCCAGTCCTCGCTACAAGTTCAACTTCATCGCAGACGTGGTGGAGAAAATTGCTCCTGCTGTGGTCCACATCGAGCTCTTCCTCAGGTACTGACTGTGTGTGTTTGTGTGTGTGTGTGTGTGTGTGTGTTGGGGGGCGTTACGTTGTCATGTAAGTGTGGAATTAACGTGAATGCGTGTAGATGGTTTTTGTAGTATGTTTATTCAGCATATATCCTGTCTAATCTGTATGAAGTCTCTGAAAGAGTGATGGTGATTTGGCCTCTGACCCCCAGGCATCCTCTGTTTGGCCGTAACGTCCCTCTGTCCAGCGGGTCTGGGTTTGTGATGTCAGAGACCGGTCTGATCGTCACTAACGCCCACGTCGTGTCCAGCACCACGCCGGTGTCCGGCCGACAGCACCTCAAGGTACAGAAACCCAGTTCCTCCACAGGGATCCTTCATGTTTCATCTTAACTTTACTTTAACTCAGAGTCTTCAATCTTATGTTACCAAACAATCAGCCATTTGACTGAGGACTCTCTCATCTAAAAGATATGCTATTTTTGTGAAATCCATAGAACCCTATGGATAGAAGATCAATGGTTACTGGATACACCTGATATAATGCTAGTCTCATAGAAAGAGATAAATCAAAGGCCTAATCTATGAAATTTCCTCCACTTGAGATTTTGTCTCTGAGTTGTGAATTGACAAGAAACGTCAAGAAATCTCATATCCTCCATTCTTTCCTCAAGGTCCAGATGCATAATGGTGATGTGCATGAAGCCAGCATCAAGGACATTGACAAAAAGTCGGACATCGCTACCATCAAAATCAACCCATTGGTGAGTCCAGATCATCATCATGTCATTTTCTCATCTAGTTAGCAGGAAATAATTCTCGTAGTTGTCCTGCTGTCCTGCTCATTTGCATAATATTAAACCTCCTCTTGGCATTGCGTGGGCGTGTGCATCAACGCCTATCCTATCAAGCTGTGCACACACAGCGACTCACTTCTCCTAGACAATGATCAGTTGCGCATCTGGTGTGCATCTAGGGGGTAAACCTCGATTTACAATATAAGACACTGTCAAGCCAGACATATTGTCTATTGTTATCATCCCAGGCTCTTTCTTGCAAGAGATTAAGACATACTCTCCTGCTTTGTGGGTGAATGCAGACGCGACACCTCATCCCAGCCACAAACAGAAACAGTCCGCACATTGTTATGGACACATCAGTCGTGGTGCGTCCCAAAGTCTGGTTAGGACTCGTCGTTAGAACAGAGGGAGGAGGGATTCCAGCAGGGTAATGAGTCTTTGGATGGGAATTTCACCCAGGTCAGCACACTAAACTTGTGTGTTTACAGTGTGTGTCATGTGTCCAGGTTCACAGTAGTGTTAATAGGGTGGTAGGTGTGGTGCTGGAACACAGTCAGGATCCAAGAACTCCCCCCGAGGTTTGAAGCCAAATGGTTCCAGCCCCAGGTGTCCAGGTCATCCACGACTCATACCACCTCAGGGACAATTAGGGGGATTTTTGAATGTGGTGATTTGTTTTTTTATTTATTCATTTAATTCAATAGTATTTTTTTGCATTGCATTCGATTGATGTCATACAGTGGGAGAGGAGTGGGATGAAGAGAAATCCAAGCCAAAACACTCCACCTTAAAGAAATCCCAAACAGGCCGATTCCGTCTCGTTCCCTCCTCTTTCTCCGTCACACCATCTGTCTAGCGAGCATGTGTTTCTACTCAGTTCTTTTCCTCCCCTTCCCTTCACCTCTTCAACCCTTCTCTTTTTTCATCATATCCCTCTCTCTCTCTTTTTTTACTAGCACTTTTTCTGTCTGCGTCTTTCCTTTCATTTCCTTTCCCTGTTATATCTTACACATATCTTTTTTGATGTATTTCATACTCCATATATTCAATTCTTTGTGTATTTTCATACATATTTTCATTCATTTTTCTTTGTCTCGGCATTTTAAGTGATCCTAAATGGATGAAAATCAATCTCTTTTATGTTGGGATTTGTGGGCAGTGTTTTCTAGCAGTATTTCCTCACTTGTTTTCCTTCAGACGAAGCTGCCTGTTCTGCTGCTGGGCCACAGTGCGGACCTGAGGCCGGGGGAGTTTGTGGTCGCGATCGGCAGCCCCTTCGCCCTCCAGAACACCGTCACCACCGGCATCGTCAGCACCGCCCAGAGAGACGGCAAGGAGCTGGGCATCAGGGACTCCGACATGGACTACATCCAGACAGACGCTATTATCAATGTGAGAATACAACCAGGCTGGAGTAGAGAGTAGACCAAAGTATCTCAAGTCGAAGTACTGTTACTTTGAAATTGAACTCAAAGTAAAAGTTACTTCAACAGACATGTTGAATACATATGATCTTTCCTATGCAATGCTAAAAGGACAAGAGTTCACGCGAGTGTCCTTTAATTGAAAAAAACGTAACAACTTAAACTTAACTTCTGCGAAACCAAACCCCTTAATTGTATCCCTGAAATGTCCTTAATTTCTAATTAATTAATTAATTATGAATTATTCTTATTAATTAGCCAATAAAAATAACATAGCTTTAAAAAAGTAAGGGTTTAGCATCATGGGTTTTTAAGGGATTTATTCATGGGTTGATTCATGGAGACACTAGTAATTAAGGTTTTTTTGTTACTTCCAACCGTGGAATACAATAGCACAGACATACACACACACACATGCATCAGGGTTCAATTCACTTTGAGTTCAATTCATTCCCTATGTGGATTTTCATCAAATACTGCACATCACAAAAGCTCCTTTTATCCGATCTTTAACAAAATTATTAAGAACGATCACTCTAGTATTACGTGAATTGCAGTTTTGAATGACATTTTGAAATGGGTGAATTGAAAGTTGAAACCTGGCATGCACAGACAAGTATGGACATGCACACTCAGATCATCATACACGCACATGTACATATGATAAATTAGTGAAATGAACGCAGTGACTTGAGTTGTTTTTGTTTTCTTTTACAGTATGGAAATTCAGGAGGACCTCTTGTCAATTTGGTAAGGCTTTGGATTTTCATGACTTTGCTTTACAGTGAAATGGAAAATACTTTTCTCTGCTTGTGTCTCATTTCTTACGACTCTTATGGCCATAAATCTTTGTGGGATGCAGGAATATTGTTATTCTATTATATCTTATGTCTGGATAATGTGACTCTTGAACTCCTCACTCTTGGTTGCTTTTATAACGCTGGCAATCAAGGAATGTAAGCTTTTTCTACGAATGTACTCACTTTAGTTTACTCTGGAGACTAGTGTCATCTAAATAACTGAAATGGAAATGGATTTTAATTTTTAATTTTAATAAATAACACTGTCCTGCTGTGCTTCTGTGTTTGAGGATGGAGAGGTGATCGGCATCAACACCCTGAAGGTCGCAGCAGGAATCTCCTTCGCCATTCCCTCTGACAGGATCACTCGCTTCCTCAATGAGTCCATGGACAAGCACAGCAAAGGTGGGCACACAATCACACACATGCACAGGCCCTTGTGCAAGTTCAAAGTACACCAATGATGACGGACTGTAACACAATGTAACATATTTTTATGAAATGTTTTTAATATTAAAAGTGATAATCAGCAACAAATAAATGTTGGTTTTACTCCTGTATATACTCCTGTGCAGTTGGATTTGGGGAACGCACACTTGACGACCAGTTGGATTTGGGGAACACACACTTGACAACCAGTTGGATTTGGGGAACACACACTTGACGACCAGTTGGATTTAGGGAACACACACTTGACGACCAGTTGGATTTAGGGAACACACACTTGACGACCAGTTGGATTTAGGGAACACACACTTGACGACCAGTGGGATTTAGGGAACACACACACGACGACCAGTGGGATTTAGGGAACACACACACGACGACCAGTTGGATTTGGGGAACACACACACTTGACGACCAGTTGGATTTAGGGAACACACACACTTGACGACCAGTTGGATTTAGGGAACACACACTTGACGACCAGTTGGATTTGGGGAACACACACACTTGACGACCAGTTGGATTTAGGGAACACACACTTGACGACCAGTGGGATTTAGGGAATACACACTTGACGACCAGTTGGATTTAGGGAACACACACTTGACGACCAGTTGGATTTAGGGAACACACACACTTGACAACCAGTTGGATTTGGAGAAAACACTTGATGACCAGTTTTATTTAGGGAACACACACTTGACGACCAGTTGGATTTGGGGAACACACACTTGACGACCAGTTGGATTTGGGGAAAACACTTGATGACCAGTTTTATTTAGGGAACACACATGACGGAATATTCAGCAACTAACTGTAGTCTCTTATACAGATGTGAGGTCGATAAAGAAGCGTTTCATTGGAATAAGGATGCTGACCATCACATCGGCGTAAGTGCAATAGGTCTAACTGATGAAGATGATGATAATTATAATGCTGATGAGAAATATGGCAATACATATCTCAACTAGACTTATATATTAACTTGAGAATACAGTAATTCCGGCATGTTCAACTGCACACATTCTGAAAGTGAATTGACCCAAGCCTGGCCCTTAACCTGAATTGATGATAATGCAACATTTTGATCAGATTCCAGTATACATGAAGACTTTTAGTGTACCATCGTCTAAATACTGTTTCAGAGGCTTTTCCACTCTGCCAATGATACAATTCTGGGGGAAACACTGCATAGCCTACTTGTAATTTTTGGGAATTTTTCTTCGCATGAAAATGGTCAATTTTAAAGATATTGAACATTGCCAGAAAATATTGTCTATTGGCAGTTAAATCCAAAAATATTAGTATTGGTATTGGCTTTCAAAAATGTATGTGTGTGTGTGTGTGTGTGTGTGTGTGTGTGTTCCAGGCTGGTTGAAGAGCTAAAACAGCAGAACCCAGACTTCCCCGATGTTACCAGTGGGATCTACGTCCATGAGGTTGTTCCTCACTCACCTGCACAGAAGTAGGTTTCATCCACCATCACACTGGGCTCTTTACTCAAAAAACAGTTTTATATACTCATTTCAACAGTAATACCATTGCTTTATCTTTTACTACCTGTGAGCAGGTTCTATTCCGTGACTCATCCTCTCTCACCTTCAAAAATCCTAACGCTACTACCTCGTTGGTGTTGCTCCAATGCGAACAGTCTCTCTTTGTCTTTCTACCAGAGGTGGGATCAGGGACGGCGATATCATCGTGAAGCTGAACGGCCGACCCCTGATGACCACGGCCGAGCTCCAGGGGGCGCTGCAGGAGGAGACGGCCCTGCTGCTGGAGGTCAGGAGGGACAACGATGACCTGCTCTTCAACATCGAACCCGACGTGATCATGCAGTAGACGTGAATGGAAACACCACTCCCCCCTGTAGGGTTAGACCGACATGTAGGGTTGCCGATATTGGCCTTTAATTAAATATCAGATATCAGCCAATCAGTGTGGTCCACCTCTGATATGATGGAGGTTCCTCCCTGGCCACAGCTAGTCAATATGTTTTTATTCTTACTTGTTTTTTTATATCAGATGTCTGACCAGAGAAATCATTCCATTCCTCTGTGCTGTGGTGTTGGAGGATTTTACTCAACAGTCTGTAAAACCTGCAATGAAACCGGCTTTGTTTTTGGCATGAAAATGGTCAAATTAAAAGATATTGAATATTGGCCACTGGCAGCTTCAATAAAAAAATAATGATTTTGATATCGGCCTTCAGAAACCCATATCAGTCAAACCCTACGAAAAGGCATTGTACTGGAGCTTTAGCACACTTTTTTAAGGACAGCTACAGCTTCATTGACCAAAGGTATAGTGGTTTAACTTTTTCAACCAAGAGTGAGTAGTAATCACGGAAATACCCCACCCAGTAACAAGTTGCCATCCAGCAGTAACTACTGTATGAAGCTGATGTTTGAGGATGACTCCCTGAGGAGTCCATGACATCTGAGGACTGAGGTGGCTCTGAAAGACATTGTTCCATCTAGGGTCAGTTCTGCTGGGTCTTAATACTGTGCCCTACAGAAATAACCTGACCCTAGATATGTGCTAAACAAAGACTTTTAAACAGAGCTAAGTGGCAAAAACCACCACTACCACCAACAAACTCAGTCAAACATACAGTCCCTGAACTTTGACGGACGGGCAGCGCATGCAGACACTTGCCTCGACACATTCCCCGCCATGTGAGCTGGACGTTGGGATGCGATGCTTTACAATATGAGACACTTGATATTTTGATTTGTGTTTTATGTCTTCTGTGTCATGCTGTATTAGCTTGTGATAGTTGTTTTGTTGAGACCCATTGAAACCCCTAAGAAATTGAACATTTACAAGAAGATCGAGTTGGTAATACTTTATTTGAAGTGGTGCTATTAAGGTGTAAGGCATATATAAGGCATCATAAGCACATTTGAAGCACATGGTCATATAACAACATTTCAGGTGACATAACATGCCCTCTAGCAGCATTTTGGAGGCAGCTTTTGGCAGCAACGGCTGAGAATAGATGATCATTTCTAAATGTGCAACTGTCCATCTCAGAATTCAATTTCTGTGCTGTGTTTGTCTGGGAACTGATCATTTCATCACTGATCCATTTGACTGATTTTGTTAGCCTATATGTTATATATGATATTATGTCAGCTTGTTAGCTAGCTAATCATAGTGTCTGGTTAGCTAACTATCACTGTCTTGTTGAAAACACATCTGATGTGCCCAGTACACTAATGTTACGTGGAAGCTAGTAGTGGCTAGTAGTTGTATGTTAACATTAACATCAGTTGTTTTGCTAAACTAGCCTGCTGGCTAGTCAGCTAGCTAACAGTTTGTTCAGGTTAACTGAGCTGACTCTTCTCAAGCTACAACTCAGAGTGTTTTGGAGAGGAGACTAGGGCTAAAGACAAGACAGTTTACTGTGTCACAGTAACCTACATTTGGAAACTAGCCTACCATATCAGACTATTCACTTACTGAGAACGATGCTGAATGGATCTACAGCCACACCTTCACAATTAAATGTCTCATTTTCTAGCCTGGTTTTTGTGTAATTAGTGAATGGCCAATTCTCCAATGCATCTCCATGATGGTGCCAGACGTGCTTGATAGAGTTGTGATACAACTCCAAAGCCTCTACAATAAACACAATGTGCACAAAATTTAGGGGGTTGAATACTTCATGGGGCAACCGTATAGTTCATAACATGTTATACAATTGAAAGTAATTTGTCTGATGATTTTTGTCTGATGATTATATTGTAAGAAAAGTTTTTCTATGCTTCTGATGGTTTTATAATCTGCTTATTATGCATCACATTGCACTTCAAGTAAAGTGTTATTGACAAGTTTGAGACAGTGTAGTCCATTCCCAAGCATATGTTCAACTCTATGTTATCTCTGGTTTATGGAGGCCATAAGTGAGCCTTCAATGCTGTAAGTTGTCATTCCATAACCAAATGTGAAAACTTCGTTTTTGATTAGTTGAAATGATGTATTCTGTTGGGATGAAGAGCACAAAATGTGAGCAGATTTTTTTTTACTTAGTCTCAATGCTGCTGGACTCTTGCTGTTCTGGTTATGTATCATATTTGTTTGTGCTTCTCGTATGAATAGACCCCATGCCTTTATCGCACATGATCAAAATCAATCAAATGTTTACATGTAAGGAGTCAACCAAAGCTATAACCTACATCAGCCTTTGGAAGTAATTTGATTGAAGATTTTGTGACCTTTTTTTTTCTACCAAATAAAGTTTTCATAAACTTGCGACACTGTTTTATCACTTCTCTCATCTCACGGTGTTGTTGTGGAAATCCAAGATTATCATCACTTTGTACACATATCCTCACTTTTAAATCTAGGTCACTGCCCACGACTCATGGGACATTTTTGCAGGAAGCATTTAAGAGCCGTGCCACACCGCAGTACAATACCTTGACTGTGTGGAAACAAGGCTGAGCTCTTTTCAGCAGCCAGTCTTAAACATTCCTGAATGGAAAAAAGTCTGCCTTGTTGGAATGCAGTAAAAAAACAAAAAAACACAAAGGAAACCCTCTTGGGAGACAAAGACGTTGATCATTTTGTACCATAATCACTCCTGGGTCATGATGCATTTCTGTTATTGTAAGGATCTAAAAATACAGTTTTCCTTTGCTTGTCAGCCAGTCATGACAGCTCATGAGTGTATTTTTTTTTGTAATTTCCTGAAGTCTGTCTCACAGTAGGGCCATACAGCTGGGAGAAATTCAGAATATGATTTATTACAGCGGTGTAACACTGACCCATATTGTGGACAGACTTGTGGAGAGTTGGCATGAATACATGTTGCAAGAGCGGCTGAGCAGCCTGAAGGCCATGACACAGCGGCAACATGTTGAGGCAACGTAGACAGGGGATTTTGCCAACATTTACAACCAACAGTGTTTCTTTTGTGTCTTTTAACGCACCACTCTTACTAACCAGACTGAGTTTGTCCCATCTCTCAATGCTGAGTATTTCCCATTTCATGGCGCTGCACTTACCTCACTTACTGTCTGTGTCGAATGAATGACAGACTCTCTGAATATTATCTCCTGGTTTTTAATATGCATGTTAACTGAGCGAGTGTTATTACAGTTTGGTGGGTAGATGATTCCTCTGTCAATATTGACAAAGGAAATCTGAGTCGTCTCTAGCGTAGTCTCACCTAACCTTTTCACTTCATCACATGATATAATTTTCGCACAATAGGGTGTTGTCCCCTCAATCTCACAGTGAATTATCCTGTGTGTGTGTGTGTGTGTGTGTGTGTGTGTAGGCGGTCACCACACTGAGATATCCCATACCCCTCCCAAGGAGTTAAGACCCTCACCCTCAATGCATACAGTATGGATTTCAAGGGTGATAATCCCAACTATTAAAATGTAACGCAATCTATTCTCTTGAATTAGTCGCAGGGTCTCAAATTTAAATTTATTAAATTTGTGATTTAAGAAAGGGACTCCAAACTAGGCATTTCTTTCACTCATTCACTCCTTCCTTTGCACCTCATCAGCAAAAATCTACCAGAAAGAGGTTGTATGTTTTAGACGTTCAGTGTCTCTGTCCATGATCGGATCTAAAATGCATTGGAGCCTATTTCTGTTGTCTCCCCACAAGAAAAGAGCAGCGATGTTTCCATGAGCAAATGGCCCTGGATTAGAGACTCCATTTCTCATTTGGGTCTAGAAAACCCCGTTTGAAGCAATCTGCAGAGAACCTCAACATGGGAAAATCAGCGGCAGTTGTGCTGAGTTGGTTCTGCGGGAGGATAAACCAGGCATTACGTGGTGGTACGGTGGCTATAAATGTGACATGGCAGAGAAAGAGAGAATGAGTGAATGCGAGACCATGATAACAGGCTTGCAGATTCGGTTCCAGTTGCTCTTGGCTCCAGTTTCATTCAACCTTTTACTTAATACTAGGAAAAAAACACTGAGGGATGGAGGTCTTCGTTTTCAAGAGTGGGTTTACATGCATGCACAGGAAAGACATATACATTCATCAATTAAAACACTCACCAAACATCAATTAAAACATTCACATATCAATTAAAACATTCACCAAACATCAATTAAAACATTCACCAAACATCAATTAAAACATTCACAAATCAATTAAAACATTCACCAAACATCAATTAAAGCATTCACAGATCAATTAAACATTCACAAAAAAATTAAAACATTCACCAAACATCAATTAAAGCATTCACAAATCAGTTAAACATTCACAGATCAATTAAAACATTCACCAATTATCAATTAAACCATTCAAAACATTCACATTTTAAGTTAAGGAGGTTCTTTATAAAATTCCTGAATTGTCCCATTGCAACCAAAGCATCAAGCTTCAGGGTTTACCGCAACTGGTTCCAATTATATGGATCACAAAACCTAAAAGCGGCATGCAGGAGTTCAATTTCAACAAATTCATGTTAAAACAGCTTTGGAAACTGTTTTGAACTGATATCAGGAAGATATTTGTGTCCTGATTTCACTAAATGATGCAGGCAGCAGCTATGGACGACTACAGACATTGGCTCAACTTTCGTTTTGCCACTACATTTACAGTACACTTTTTTTTTCAACAGGTCATCATATTAACAAGTATTCAGCATTAAAATTTTTGTTGTATGTATATCATCCATCTTTGCTGTAACTGAACAGTTATTGTAATGATCCACAGATAGGATGCTTGACAGAAACACCTTCACTTCTCAGGAGATCAGGTTTCCCTCAGATTGAAGTGTTTGTTGAAACAAAGCGCCTCCTGGTTCCCTTCATCCTCCCAGGTTTATTTTACATGAACCTTTCTCACTGTGTCCGCGTAATTGAATTTAGGTGTACAGGTCATGCTGTGATTTCTGTGTTTGTACTGATGAAACCAAACTGTTAGTTTCCCTCACATCTGAACTAAAATCCACTTTAAAATCCACTAGTACTAAGGGGAATACTCTTAATAAATTGTGCTAACAGTGGAGATCCATCCATCTTTACCCCCCCCCCCCCCCCCCCACTCAAATTGACCCATAATGCACTCTGATTCTCCATGACCCATTACTCTGGAAGAATTTGGCTTCAGATGGAAATTGTCCTGAACTTTTTCAAATCAAAAAATCATGGGAGGAAGGCTAAAGAGGGTGCTGTTTTTTACAATTTACTATGACAATGATGATTGAATGTGTGTGTGTGTGTGTGTGTGTGTGTGCTGTGTCTGTGTCAAAATATGCTGACACCACACTGTATAATCTGATAGGAGTCACATTGTTGACTTTGGCTCTTAAAACTACAACTAATCACTTAGTGTTTCACAACGCAGCATGAGTTATATTCTGTTCATGCTTTTGGTATCATCTTTTATGAGTCAGCTGGAAGATTGTCAGAAAGCACATCAGATTTGAATTTAAAGGCACCAAAATCTATTCTAAACATTAGATAAAAACAGCTCCAACAAAAATATTGAGTCTAGCTATGATATATATTGTATATCCACGTTGGTATGCTTTAAAATCATGGGATTAGTGCTTTAATAGTAGCATTTGGGGGTCAAATGTGTGATTCAGTGTTGTGTCTTGTGTCTCCTCTTTCTCAATCCCTTCATTTTTTTCCTCCCCGTCATCCGCTTTCCTTTCTCCTCCCTCTCCGTCCTCTTCCTCTTTTCCTTTCAACTCGCATCTCGTTCCTTCCTTCCTTCCTTCCTTCCTTCTTTCCGTTTGTCTTCCCTGCTCTCTAATACCAAGCAATGTCTCAATCTTGGTAGCTGTAATTTCAAAGCCAACGTGCAATTTAGCGTTTCCGTCGGAAGGGCGGAGGATTGATGCTATAAATGGTGACGTTTCTGGGTCTGAAGTTTCTGGGTCTCCAGACTCACCGGCTTGACGAATGAGTCTCGCTACTTCAGTGACTCGGTAATGCAAACAAGAAAAACACGTTCACCACCGAGAAGCAAAGTAATCGACTCATTTATATTTACCTTTCATGCATTTAGCTGGTGCTCTTATGAGTAACTTAAATTAGTGCAACAGTAGAATTCAATAGTGTTTCTATATCACCAAAAATTTGATGCAACAAAAAGTAAGGTCAAAAGGTCAGGGCTTTAGTTGCCTTATACTGGTGATGTTTACATGTACAGAGAATTCCCTTCCTAAACTGGTTCCTCAAATACTACATGTAAATAATATAAACTGGTTACTGTGGGATGGAAACATTATATATATACAGTATATTTATTTTATTTCAAAATAAAATCACATACAAATAAATGAGAGTATGAAATATTCATGACCCAAAATCATACAAAACAAAACAGAAACAACAATGACAATAATGGAAACATCTTATACTGCCTTCATTTTTGGTTTTGACCGTCTGTAGAATACTCAAGACTTGCAAAGCATTATGGGTACATTTTGATGTCAACAAAGAACATGGAGTGAGCAGCACTTACTATTACAATTACTGTATGTGGTATTCACCTACTCACCTATTCAACTACATGTCAGACACTTCTGGGTTCTTGTTGACCGCTAACTTGAAACCAGTCTATTCAGGAGCAAAATAACAAAAAATGTTGTTTGGGGGCGTAAACAGAGGTTTTCAAGGGTAAATGGATTGGGATTCTTTTCTGTTTCCATCAGAAAAAATTAAATAAAATAAATAAAGAAAAGAGTGGGAGCAATAAAGTGCTGCTGCCAATCTGCTAAGAGGCTGAAGAGGCTTGTTCACATTTGAAATGGTAATGACTGACAGTTATCATCAATGTGTTCGTGGAAGATTATTTTTCTTGCCGATTGTAGAGGACCTTAGCTATGTTAGCTATGTCTGCTTTAGTCAAATTTCGGTAATTTAGCATTTCTATTAAAGAAATAAATAATGGCAAACTAATCTAATCTCAGTAGAAACATTAGAAAAATATCTTTAGTAGTCTTTGTCAACATGCAAATATGCCAAAAACAAAGAGTAGTAAAGCTGGGCAAACATTTCACTTGTTTCAGCCTGTTGTCCTGCAGCCATGGTCTGATAAACAGAAAAATACAGCTAATTGATAAAAGACAACTGAACAGGAAATGTGGAAGAGTTTCCACATCTTGAGACCAGGAAGTGAAGACAGCGGTTGGACTAGAGGAGATTCAGTACCAAACATGACAGTGTGTGTGTGTGTGTGTGTGTGTGTATGAGTGTGTGTGGATGTGGGTGTGTGTGTTTGACAGAAGATACTGATTCATGTGTGGTTTCATTCATTGAGATGAAATTGATTAGTGGGAAAACAAACAAAAATCTCTGTATGGATGCCAATGAAATCTTTTCAAGATGATAGCAGAACGAGGTTAAACAGAATGGACTGAATGAAGCCGTCTGTTTACTGGGTTTTGTGTAAATGTTAACAGTGAACGTCAAGTTGGCTAGCAAGCACACAAAGTGTATGGGCTGAGTTAAATGAATTCAGCCAAAGGCCTGAATGGAGATGAGAGGTGATGAAAATTCATGACCTGACCTGAAAGATTGGGAACAGTCTAGGAACCCTCTTCATAGGACTGGATTAGATTAGATTAGATGAGACTAGACCAGGCTAGACTACACTAAATTGATAGATTAGACTACATTAGACTGAATTAGATTTTCAAAGTCACCAAATTGTGAGTTTGGTGACTTTTAAATGCGCAAAATCATCATCAAGGATGCAGTAAAGTCAAAGACTTTTTTCCATTGTGTCAGAAAGATAGCAAGGCATATTAGACAAAATACATTCAGCATTACCAATAGCAGTTGCATCACAAATCTCCTAGCAACCATTTGACAATTGGCTGTTCGTTAATAATGTCTAAATACATAGCAAGGCTAGAAACAGAGAGCTAGAGAGCTAAAGCTTGTTGTGGTGTGGCAGATCAATTCAGTAAAGTTCTAAGTAAAAGTGAATAGTGTGATAAGGTGGATTTGTTTCCAAATGTAGGTTACTGTGACACAGAAAACTGTCTTGTCTTTAGCCTTAGTCTCTACTCCAAAACACTCTGAGTTGTAGCTTGAGAAGAGTCAGCTCAGTTAACCTGAACAAACTGTTAGCTAGCTGACTAGCCAGCAGGCTAGTTTAGCAAAGCAACAATGTTAATGTCAACATGTGACTACTAGCCACTACTACCGCTAGCTTCTAGCTACGTTAGCTAGTGTGCTAAAGACAGACGCTAAAGTAGGCTATTAACAAAACAGTGATGGTTAGTTGACCAGATACTATGGTTAGCTAGCTAATAAACTGACAGTATCTACACATAAAATCAATCAGATTAGTGGTGAAATTATCAGGTAAAAACAACACAAAAATGTAATTCTGTTGTTTCTGTTGACACAACCAGCTGTTCTCAGCTACTGTTACCCAAGAGCTAATGACCTCCAATATGGCCGCCAGCAGCTGTGCTACATCAGCTGAATGTAGGCTATGAAGTGAGAAAATACATTAAATCCAGTAGGATCTTCAGCATAACACATGAATACAAAATAGAGAACTTCTCTATATTATTCTCTTTTTCCCCCCGCCTCTCCAAATAAGAGACACACGTATCCTTCTCTTTCTCTTTGGGGAGCTCTAGTGTTTATGTCTGGAATGTGATGCACAGAGAGCCCTGCAGAGAGGAAATGAGCAGGAAAACAAGTGATGAATGAGTGGAAAAGACAGAAGGAAGCAGGAGGGAGGATGGAGATGGAAAGAGAAAGAACCCCCTAGTGAGGAATGAAGGCTGGACCGGAGGAGAAGTATAAAAACAAGAGATGCAGGGCAGATGGAGAGAAGAAGGGATTAAAGGGAGGAGGAGGAGAAAGAGAGAGTGATGTAAGATGTCTGGGTCGGCCTGGATGTTTCCTCAGGTACAATATGACAGTGTGATCCAATATTGATCTATAGTGATCTTAGCTCTGGTCCTTGTTAATAGGGATGATGTTCATCACTCATAACCATGCATTTAAAAAATATATATTTTTATTGGTTTTCCAAATTATAGTCTAGAGTACAATAATAAACATTCATACAACATCACATATGTTCACAAAATGTGGACATGCCCCCCCCCATACCCACAGAATTAAGAGAGAAATAGATTAAGTAAAATAAAACAAAAGAAAAAGAAAAATTAAACATGAATTTAAATTAAATGTAAAATACCAAAATAAATAAACGAAAATATACATAAGTAAAATAATTGTTTTACTGTATGGTTGATCCACTGGTACATCACTGCATACAATAAATTCAGATTATTATTATTATTTTTTTAAAACATAAAATGTCCATCAAAGTCCTCTAAACAGCTTGTGCAGCAAAATCCAGCTGTTTTGCAGCTAAACGATTGCACTGAGTCCAAAAAGCCAATTTTTTCCCCAATATCTCATATATTTATCTTAGTGACTCTGCCTTGTTATTGAAATCATCACACTACTTCTTCACTCTGCCCTTTTTGGAGCTCTAAACAACCAGACCCCATTCACTTCAGTTGTTTGGGAAAAAGATAAAGATAGAACTGCAGTAGCTAACCCACAGTGACATGGGGTGAATAAATAAAGACGGTTGAAACAGACCTAATGGCGTCAAACACTTCTTCAGCTCTTATGTTCTAAAGGTTGATTGATATGTGAAGCAGAGAAAAGGGAATAGTTGATTCAATATGCTTAAAGACAGTAAAGAATGAAAATAATCATCTCCTTCTGTAAGGAGCACTTGAGCTGAGACAACAGAGGGTTAAATACACACACACACACGCACGCACACACACACACACACACACACACACACACACACACACACACACACACACACACACACACACACACACACAAGCCTTTCTTGTCCAGACCAGACAAATGGACACTAACACAGAACACAAAACTGGGTCAAGAGGTTTTTTTTTTGGTTCATGAGTGTATGAGAGATAGTTTATATTCTCCAGATAGTTTACATTCTCCAATCTCCAACCTCAATAAAATCTCCAATCTCCATACATGGTTTCTTGGTCTCTGTCCAAGACACCACGGTTCATTCTATGACCATAACTATTTCTGTAACTTAAAAAAGATCAGATCACTTTAGCATTTTTCTTGCTGTATTTAGAGGAAAATATGTAATCTCAGTTTGATTACAATGCCCAATATGGAGTTCATTTCACATGGGGGCAGAACAGTTTATGAAAAGATCAAGCACTTTTTGATTTTTTTGACCAAAACTGATAACCTATCAATTTACAGGCCAATAATTTACCATGATTACGGCTTATTAACCTGGAATTTATCACTAGCCTCACATTAAAGAACACAGTATTGTGCAATAAATAAAGCTAAGGACACAGATATTGTTGTAAATAACTTGACTGTTTACTAGTAATTACTGATTTGTTTACTTGTAAATTAACTTACATTACATAATAATGGATACTTTGCATCAGAAGCCAGTTATAAGCCTAAATCAATCAATAATGTATTAATGTAAGGTTATTCAGATATTTACAGGCCAGTATTGGTATATTTGTCTGTAAGTATACAGTAAGGTGATTTAAGTTAAATTTGTGTTAATGAAAAAAATTATAAATACAGATCACTCACTCATTTTAAAATGATCAATTCACAACTAAATTATTAGTATTAGTAGAAATCCTTTATTTCATTTGTATTGAACAGTTTTATCAAGACACTATTTTACAAGAATTGTGAGATTATATCAGTCTTCCCACAGGATTATATAGTACATGATATGTACATCATCTATAACACAATTTGCAGTTTGATCAAAAATACTATTTCACAAATATGATACATGTCACATCAACTATGAAATACACAGAATCTGAAATCAAATGTGGATCTATGTTCAGTTATGTGGTTTCTTCTTTGTTGTATGGCATCAAAGATCAGTTGGAATCATGTTAGCACTGATATCGTGAGCTGGATTTGTAAAATTTCCTGCATATTTACATTTGTAGGCACTGGGTTGTGATACTTAAGGCAAGGCCATATTATTATTAATTGCACAATATTATAAAAACAAGACTGCACTAGACTTTTTGCTTGTGTGAAATAGTCGTGATTGAAATGTGAACAAAAACAGATTTCATGTTATGCGTGAGATTTATATTTCTGACTAAACTCCCCATTATAGGAATGACAGTAAGTGAATATATTGTCATGTTGTCATGTTGCAGGTTTTTAGAGTTTGTCCAGGCTTCTACAGATTGTTATTTGTGATTTAACTGTCAATCACAGAGGCAGTGTGCAGTTTGTCCAGGCTTCTAGAGTTTGGCACGCAGAGATCCGACCTCCGGTTTGTCTGAGCAGAACTCCTTCCACCAGGATGGACGTTCCAGCACCTGGTTGCCCTGCATCACCGTCGACCACAGGTTCTTGTACAGCTACACAGGAGAGAGACATGAAGAGAAGAGAAGGGATGGGTGAGGGAGAGAGAGTGAGGGAGAGAGAGAGAGAGAAAGAGAGTGTTGTTTGTTCAGACAAAAAAAAAGGGAATCCAGATCTCAGACAATTCATCACTTGTCGAAGTCAACAAGAAAATCCTTAACCAAGTTTACACCAATGACAACTACAGTGAATGAAGTTTGTCTTGTGATGTGAAGGCAGCAAAGTGCAATAAGACCTGAAAGTCTAATAATTAAACACAATCAATTAAAACAAATTTTTGTGTTAAATTTTACATTTTTAGGCGTTTAGCTGACCGGTTTATCCAGAGCGACTTCATTTTATTTTCATGGCTTATTTTTATATATCAGTTGTGTTCTTACTTTCTATTTCCCTTTTCCCTGCTGAACCAATCACATTTCCCCATGGTGATCAATAGTGTCATCTTATTTTATTAAATCAGCTGCTATGGATCTGTCCACGTTGCGTGTGATTGGCTATCTGTGACAAACCACGCCTCTTTCACACGAACGCACTGGATTGGTAAATCCTGGGTTGCCAGAGCCGCTTGATAACCAGCTTTGTGAAAAAAAAGTCACTCTTCAACATACTATTGGCCTTCTAAGCTTCAAGACACACAACCCAACTGGATTTAATTATGGAGCTCGCTATGTGTTTGTAAGTGACCATAACTCCGCAGTTTGTTCACGTGGTTATGGCTCAGTTAATCCGGGTTGATGAAGATTCTGGAGCGTGGAGTTCACAGATGGGATGGTCTTCTCAGAAACTTGCGTGACTAAGGCTGACTTTCACACTGTTTGTCTTCTTCAATTATTTCGGTGGCATTTCAGCTCCATTAGATTTAAAGTTTACAGGAAGGATGGATAAGAAGGGGATGACACACGACTACAGATAATATTCACATAAACACTGAGGCTTTATAAAAGAGGGAAACAGACTAATATAGAGACAATGACAGACTGTGCAATACCACACCACACACTGACACATGGGCTAGACACACACACACACACACGTTTCTAATACCGTCTGTGGTTATTTGTCATAGCGTACTGTACATGGGTGAGAAAAAAAAGCAAACACACATCTGGGCTGGCAAGATGTATATGACGATATGAAACCACGGCTATCAAATCATCACCGCGTTTGTGGAAGAAAACATACTTGTTTTTCTCACAGACTATAGCTAGGAAGACTATAGCTTGGCTACATTAGCTATGTCTGCTTTCGCAAAATATTTTGCGCGGCAATTTTGGAATTTCATATGTTTCCGTGCAGTAGCTGGTAAGAAATACACTCTCAGTAAGTTGGCTGCTAAAGAGTTTAATAGGCAGGGAAAATGTCTGGGCTGGGGTAAACTCTGTCAAACCAGCCGTCTGGAGTCGGACAGGGACGAGTCATTTATCACGGCGACTGGTCTCTTTGTAGTGGAGCTGCAGCACAGTGAATACTGTTATTCACAGCAAGAAGGGAGATACTGTAACTAAAGACCTGCCATAACCGCTCAGTTCAAAATGTCAGCGCCTGACACTAACTTTTCTACCAGCCGTAAAGTCAGCTGGACTCAGAACTTCAGACGATACTGTGATTTAACACTAGAAAGGCCGAGCCACAGTCAACTGACGGCTGTTTGGAATTTTAGAACTGAAATAGCTCAGTCCCTCCATGACTTTTCCTAGACCCACTTTCTGTACAGACCAGTTAAATCTTCTACATCACTACATCGCTATCGCTTCAATAGTTTTTTCATACATTCATCTCTACATTTCTACTTATGTTCTGGTGTGGAAACTGTCAGTTGAGTACCTTTGCATGAACCGATTAGTTCTATTCTTACTTATATTGTTTTCCTTTGCTGGATCCTATTAATATTTGCTGCTGCAATGACTCAATTTCCCCATAGAGATCAATAAAGTTTAATCTTATCTTATCTAACTGTTGAACAAACTGTTTCTACTTTTGTCTGGCCTCATTTGAGTAATGGGTCATAAATGCTCAATCTCTCCAGCCACACCAACATATTAGTACTGCTTGGCTCATGCTGGATATTAATGGGCTTGGTTGTTGGCTGCCCTTAACCATGACCCTGGATATTTTATTACACATGGATATCATGCACAGACACACAAACACCTTCGGGTGTTGGTTATCCTAACCCTCAATGTTGGACATTCCTTATGCATCTGGTTTGTGTTTAAATAATTAAATAGATTCTGTGTAATTAAAAACAGAATGGGTCAGAGCATGATACAGAGAAGAACACAAATTAAAAAGAAGAAAAAGAATGAAGCCAGCTTCACTTTGGAAGAGAAAAAATACGAGAAATACTCAAAGTGTCCTCACTAATGAAGAAAGTCAATGTCTTAATCTAAAAAGTGATTTTACTATTCACTACTACAACTACTACTACTGCAACTACTACTACTACTACTACTACTACTACTACTACTACTACTACTACTACTACTACTACTACTACTACTACCACTACTACCAGGGTGGGAAATTAACGTTTTGAGTTGAGGCAAGATTAATATATGAGAAACTTTAAACGAAATTTTAATTTAAATGAAAACAGTACAGGATGAATTACATTAGTTATTGATTGTACATTTTTGGTCGTATGCTGTCCGGAATTGTATACAGTTACAGTACATGGTTTGGCAAGATGGTTAAAAACCAGACAGTTACACATCTTGCCTTTGTTGTACTCTGTAGAAGGTGACATCACCTGGCACCAAAGATCAGCCAATAGCAGATGGCCACTTCAGTAGCATGCTTTTTACCATTAGATGTCAGGCTTTACACAGATTTGGGTTTGGGGTTTAGTTACTCTTTAATGTTTTCCCTGGTAACGAGATTTCAAATGAATCCCAATTTGGGAGATTTGTACTGAAGCTACATAGTAAGGACAGTGTCTTTTACTGTTATTAAAACCCTTAGCCTTTTATCTTGTGGTTCCTACTTGTTTTAACTTATGTTGTGTTGAAACCTCTGTGTGTCAACTTTTTATTTTCTGTGTGTCTCGCTCACTTCAACTTCATGTTGTCTGTTTATGCCGTTGCTACATAATTCTGTCCATTAGTCATCTGCCCTACTTTCACTGCATCGTCCCTGACTCATCTATTAATAAAGACGCTCAGCAAGACGGGCCGCTGTCTGTTTTAAACGGCTACTGAGAGGGGAAGACAGAGGAGAAAGAAAGAAACTAGATGAAGTCTCAGACAGAAAGAGACAAAGACAGGCTATCTAACTTTTTAACACCTTCTAAACGCAAAGTAGACAAAAAGTAATATCAGAAAACACTGTAAGTCTACATGTCATCTTCATTTCTCACTAGAAAAAGAAACATCTGTAAGAAATAAATAAAGATAAAGGTCTCATTAGACAATGCAGAGGGTGATTCATTATCGATCATGTGTCAAAAACATTATGTCTTTTTTCATCATCTACAACAGTGTGTGTGTGTGTATGTTTGTTTTCCTGGAACAGAGAGAGGGAGCAGCCAAAACCCTGAAGTCTGCTTCCAGTAAAGAGACTTAACCTGACTGTAAACATGACCCTGACTGGGACGACGGAGAGAGGGAGGGGGGGGAGAGGGAGAGAGAGAGAGAGAGAGAGAAAATTGTACTGTATTGTTTATTGTTGAACTGTTATGTCTACTGATGGTGGACTGTCAACCCGGCACTGAAACACACATGCACACACACAGATACAATGTGTACTCACTATCTTGATGCTCTGGCAATATTGCTCTTAACTTTCATGCCAATAAAGAGAGTTGATCTGACTTGAATTGAGAGAGAGATTGATTTAGAGAAAGATCAGAACTGGGAAATATGTAAGGGTCTGAGGTGGTGTCTGAGGTGGAGTGTGTCTGTGTGTGTGTGTGTGTGTGTGTATGCTTGCGTGTGTGTGCCATTACCTCTCCGTCAGCCTTGCCAATAGGAGAGTTGAGGATGAAATCAGGAGGTGCAAAAACATCCATCAGCGCTACCGCATCATCCTTCAGCTGGAGTTGAGATAGAGAGAGAGAGAGAGGGAGAGAGAGAGGGAGAGACAAGTTGAGCATGAAGTCAAAAGCCTAACAGCATCCATCAGTGTCATAATCTCATCCTTGAACTCAAAGGAAGGAGGGAGGGAGGGAGGAAGGAAGCTGATTAAACTAAATGCTATGGGAATAAGCTTACCTAAATAAAGAACATGCACACCTTTGTGTTTTATATCTGCAATTTCAGTTTAATATGCAGGGGAAATTATCAAATTATTCAGTATTGTGTTTTAAGTCAAACAAAGGCTACCAGTAGTTACATGCAGGGGAAAAGGCAGTGCAGCTGTGTAACTAAAGCCCTTTTTTTTTACAAAACAGAGCAATAAGAACGATTAAATCCGATGTCTACAATGCCTTCAAAGTCTTCTCAAGAAATAATTTGGCAGTACATTATGGTGAGCAGTAAGAGAGAGAGACCTAGAGAGAGAGAGAGAGAGAGAGAGAGAGAGAGAGAGAGAGAGGGTCTTCTTGTACCTGGGAGCAGAGGGTGAGAATGGCAGTCTGGACCAACTCTGCTGGCTTCCTTCCAGAGACATAACCACCTGTAGAGGAACGACACCGTGTTGAACTTTTAGAGACCATTACTGGAAAGCTCCTGGAAGGTGTCATCTAGATTCATATACAGTATATAATATTCACATCTAGATAATGCATAATATACAGTATATTTGAGTTAGAGCTGACCCTGGTACAGCGTGGCCATGTGGTTGCTTAGGCTCCAGAGACCATAGAGGGAACACAACTGGCTTAGCACTGGTCTGAGGCCAGCTGGTGTGTCCTGGTCATTGGTCAGGTTGTGAAACCTCTGAAGAACAAGGTGTTCAATGTAAACAATGGCCAGGGAACGGCAGTAGTACACCTGAAACACAAACACACACACACACACACACACACACACAAAGGTAGAACATTAGAGCAGCAGAGGTTCTCATCCTGGATCTTTTTCCAGGATAAGATCTGAACTGAAAGAGCTGGTTTTTCTTAACGAGTTTAAACTGGTAAAGATTTAAGGTGCGATCAAACCTACAGTCTGTATTCATTGGTCTGAACCATAGAGGAAAAGTTAGCTTTTTGTTGCATTTTTGTATTTGGTTTGTTTAGGTTCACACTGCCCAATTATAAGTGAACCAGGGATTGTAAACAAAAGTCACATGACTCATAAGTTGCTCGTTCGTTGGACAGAGTTTTGGTAACGTGTCATTCCACCAGGATAGAGATTTTGGCAGCAGTGCGAAGTCAAAGCAAATCTGATTCCCATCCCTTTAACTTTAACTAAGCATGATGGACTTGTCTGTGCTCTTCTTCTCTGGTGGCCATACCAATTAACAACACATGTAGAAATAGCTGAATATGAGCATCAGTCCAGACTGACATGTTATTATGCTAGGCTTTCAAAGCATGAGGAACTTTTGGCTATCAGATGTCAACATCTGTCTCCTTATACCCATAAACACTTGCTTTTTGGGCACATTTTCTGTAGTTGGTTCAGGTTATGTTCCGAACCGCACTTCAGCTCTCTTGTTAGAGGAAAGATACCCGCATTTTCAGGTGTCTCAGTGTGGTTATTTGATGCTGGTGGAATTCGAATGGCATTGTTCTCACCTGGACAACTGAACAGAACTAAAGGAGGAAACTCCACAGTTTGTATAAACCACTCCCAACGTGCTTGGTGTGGATGCATCCTTAAAGAGTCTGTCTCTCTTGGTGACTTTCAACTGATAATGAGCAATCTTGTGGCAGACTGGAAGAGCTGTCTTTACTGTCTTTGCTTGGTTTACTCAAGATTAACACAGGTTTTGAAACTGTGACCCTGCTGCTTTGAAACTGGACTCCTTCCTTTTGGAGTGCTTCTATAGAAAATTTGACTTTGTTCTATCTTGAATGCGATGCGACTGTATTCTGACTTTATATATTGGGTTCCAAATCATAAGCTCAAAAATTACTGACTGGCATATACCATTGTGGGTTTTTGAAGGTCGATACCAATGTTTTTGGAGCTGCTGACACTGACCATTTTCATGCCCACAAAAATCCAAAAAATTACAAGTATTCAGTGTTTCCCCCAGACATTTATTCTTGTCAGAGTGGAAAAACCTCTGAAACGGCATTTAGACCATTCGGCTCTCCATCATATCAGAGGTGGATGACACTGGACACAGACTGGTTGATTTTTACTAAAAGGCCAAGATCAGCACAATATACTGGTCTAACCATAATACTGAGTGTCAGACAGGGGGTCAGACAGGACACAGTTTTACCAGCCAGAACATGTTTTCATAACCTAATTCTGAGCCACTGGGTGTGAAACACTGGGCGATGCCCATCCTTCCTGTGTGCCATGTTAGGTTGGCAGACAGAAAACAGATCTTCTCCCATTCCCACGCACCCCTCCCTCGCAAACACATACACACACACACACACACACATGCACACACACAGATCAAGGTCCTTTGTTCCTATGAGAGAACTCTTCTAGGGCCTTTATTTTCAGACCATAAATCTGTTTTGAAGCAACAGTCCAGTCGATCAATCAGGTAATAAGTCAGTCAGTCAAGTAAGTCAGTAAGTACTGTGCGTAAGTAAATCAGTCAGTTAGTAGTAAGTAAATTAGTAAGTATGTAAGAATTTACTAATACACAGAATTTGATGTTACAATCTTTTGTGCCATAATTCAAGGTGAGCATTCAAACAGAAGACAATTCAGATGTCAAAAGAATGATGAACTAACCCACAAACATTATAACAGCAGATCAGAAACCGAATTATATCAGCAAACAGTTATACAAAGAAGTGAAATCAGTATCACTACTCACTCCGGCTACCATACCTATACTATTATATAACATATAACCCCTGTTTTAATCACAAGATAGATACTTCATATTTCTTAGTCATAAGACAGATTTTTGGACCCCAGCTGATATCTGTACAGCCACAGCAACCATGATACCAGCAAACAATATCAGTCAATATGTCGATAAGTCAGTCAATAAGTTGGTAAGTCAGGCAAGTAAGTAAATCAGTAAGTCAGAAAGTAAGTTAGTTGGTCACTAAGTAAATTATAATTATATAACTCTATAATGTTCCAGTAACATTATAGAGTTAATATAAATATTTAGAGTTAATAAGGCTTAGCATTTTACAGCCTGTTGACAGCGGAGACAGTCAAACGTATAAAAAAATCAATATTCCAAACATCCTCACGGACCAGTTTTTGTTTATAGATTATTAAAATATGTGATTTAGATGAGAGTCTAGTGTGGATCCTGCAGGTGTCTTTTGCTCTGTTTACAGACGCCACCATGATGAGATGTCCTGCATACAATGTATCATCATTTTTAGTAAACTGAATTTTAAACTGAGTTTTATTGAATTGAACTTTAAACATTTTGACTGAAAAAAAAGTCATGAATGAATGGAACTTCTAAACAGACCATGTATTTTGCTGAAAGTGACACTTTCAGCAAAAATTCCTAACATTAACAAATTCCTTACTGTATGGAAAACAAAAAAAGAAAATGTCATACAAGTCTTTTATTTGGCAAGGTTGACCATTTGCTATACTGGAGCCAGTGGTGTATTAGAAAATGTCATAACACCCGGTAAGCTAATGAATCAAGACAAATACTGGAGCTAATGCATGTAAGCCCTACAGACAATCCTTGTTTTGAACACACACACACACACACACACACACACACACACACACACACACACACACACACACACGCACAATAATACACCTTATCCTGGGTTTCAATGGAGAGTTTCACAGTCCCACAATGGCCTAATTACTCCTGTAAGTTCATGGAATTTCTAAAGAAAGAATCTAAAGATATTGTATATCGGCACACAACATCGGTATTGGCCTTCAAAAACCCATATGGGTTAACACACACAAAAACCCATATGGGTTAACACACACACACACACACCCACACACAGCAGGCGGATACAGGGTTTGAACTTGGGAAAGCGGTGTTAGTGTGAGTGTCCTCGGCGGGAAGCCAAGCTAAACTCTGTCTCTGCTCTTCACACACACATATAAACACACAACGGAGGGAACTGAGGTCAGCCAAAACATGGACTCTTATTGAATCCCGTGAAACACAGAAGAAGGAGGGACAGAAAGCGTTTTAGACTTATTAAACTGTCTGCACGTGCACTTTGGAAGCGAGAGGCTAGCATGGCGTGGCCCTGATCCAAACAATGGGGGACTACAATGTGTCTCGAATTTCTTAGGACTGCCAGCAATTTAAACTCTATTTATACGTACACTAAAAATGAGACAAAGGTGACAATTGACTCAAGATATGACTTTTTGACTTTGGGAGTTAACTCTGTTGGAAAGAAACACTATCAACAACCATTATCAAGGCTACATTTTAACCACGGGCGTCAATTGGGAATGGCAAGGTGTGGCACCCTCTTAGAGCAGTGGTTCTCAACCTGGGGGTCAGGACCCTCCAGGGGTTGCGAGATTATTTTGGGGGGGGTCGCGAGATGATTTGTGGGATAGGAAAGGATATAGTATTTCTACTATACAAATTATCATGTCTATTTTTTCTGGTTTTCTCTCCTTTTTGTTTTTTTGTGAAATACTGGATAGTTTTCATCCTCTAGGCCTCCGCTGAAACTTAAAGGGAAAAACATTCTTTTCACCACTCTGCATATGCATACCTGTGATGGGGGGTCACGACTAGACATTGCTTCGTTTTAAAGGGTCCCAAGCCAAAAAGGTTGAGAACCACTGTCTTAGACTGAGTCCAAATGGTTAATGATTGATCAACCATTTGCTTTAGTAGTTTTTCTGACTACAATGGACAGCAAAGATTGACAAATATCACCACATATTTATTTAGAAGCCATAAAAAATGCACATCAGGGAGCATTCAAGACCACTGTTCCCTCTAAGCTGAGTTTGGTTACCTACGTTTAATAATTGATCACATCGACCAAATAATATCTAGTCAGTCCCTACATCTAATAATCTACCATACTGACCAAATAATATTGTCAGTCATCAGTTAGAAATTCAGGGGTTTGGAGGTTTTGGTAATGAATGATAGATGCAGGAACTTTGCCATTGCTAAGGGTTTATTAATTGAAAAGTTCTTCGTTCAACATGTCAAATATAGTAAGCCAACATAGAACTGCATATTATGGAGATGCACCTTTTTTGGCTCAACTAATCCTACGTCACTATCATTGTAAAAACAAGCAACTTTCGCCAACCATCTTAGTACACACTGCACACTTAAGTCATCATACACACTCCCACACACACGCTCACTCACTGAACGCATGGGTAACGTTCCTCAAGACACTGTTAAAATCGCTACACAGATCATCATAACATGCACACACGTCATAATATTCATGCTCACAAACACAATTAAATGACTTAAACCACTGACACACACATTTCCCAGAACCAACACACACCCATCTGACACAGTGTGACCCCAAGCCTCCAGTCAGCATCCATGACATAAATAACCCAAACCAGATGACTAAAGCTAAGGCTGTATAAATACAGCCAGGATAGCCATGTGTTCGCATGTCTGGTGTCATCTTATGAAAACTGATCAGCACAGCACTTGTCATTGTTTCTAATCGGCAGGCTTAAAGCCAAATCCTGAAGACATCTATCTGCTTTGGAGAACAATCTTGACAAGATATGACCAATATCGCCATGGTTTTACTGTAATTCCCACCTGACATTTGTCCCCATGTGTAGAAGACATTTCATAACCCTGGGAAAAAGTCAGACCATGGGCAATGCATCGTTGAATGTCAACAATGCCTTGGTCTCTTTGAAGATAAAAGGTTTCTGAAGGACACTGAGATGGCCCGGCCAAAGGGTCGAGCTAAAGCTGAAAAAGAAACCTAAATCTGTCCTTTCAACGAAAATCAAAGGATGTGTCTATGTTTGAACTACGACATGTGTGTTGAAATACACGGCTCAACTCCCAGGTCCTCTTGGATCGCTGAACTCCTCATCCTGTCACCCTGCAGAAACACCTTATTTCAGCTGTGTGTATCTGCAATCTTTCTGCAATTCTTTTGGTCACTACCCAGAACTCATGACCGTAGGTGAAGGTCGGAAAAAAGATAAATGGGTAAATTAAGAACTTTGCTTTGTGGCTCAGCTCACCATGGTAGTCAATCCCACAATCCTTTTTACCCTCACTTCTGAATAAGGCCCACAGATACCCATCCTCCTCTGCTTGGGGCAGTTGCTCACCCCTCACCTGGATTGGACAGGCCATTATTATCTGGGCGAGAACCACTGTCTCAGATTTAGAGGTGCTGACCCTGGCCCCAAACTGCTCCCATGTACATGAGCTATCACAGTCTGATGAAGGCAGCAGGACAACATCATCCGCAAACAGCAGAGATGCCACCACAAGGTCAGTGAACTGGACACTCTCTAGACCTCGGCTGCACCTTGACTTCTTGTCCATAAATATCAGCAACAGGAGGGGGGACAAAGTACATTCTTGTCAGTCCAGCACCCACCTTTTACAGTGCTTGACTTAATGCCAACAACAAAAACACAACTCTTATTGTGAGTGTATAGGGACTGAATGGCTCACAGAAGTGGACCCAGCACACCATATTCCCACAGCATGTCCTACAGCATAGCTGAGGGAAATGACCATAGGTCTTTTCCAAATCCACAAAACACATGTTGATGGGATTGTTCCTCCTGAAATCAACGTTTGACCATGTGCAGGAGTCTTCTTTCCAGCACCTTGGCACAGGCTTTCCCAGGGAGGCTGAGCAGTGGGTTTCCTTAATAGTTGGAACACATCCTCTGTCCCCTTTGTTGAAGATGAGGACCACCACTACTGTCTGCCAATCCAATAGGTCAATACTATATGAATGACTGTAAATTGAATAGTACATGGATGGGTACTCATATGGGCTGATCTACTTAGTACTCGGTAGTCGTATCAGTTCTGAAAAATTGGTATTGTTTACCTAGGTATTAAGGCTAAGACCTCACTGTAACTCTGAAACTGACGTAAGATGTCAGTTTAAAATAAAAAAAAAATTTCTGAACTTTTCATGTGAGCATATCAGCTAAAAAATAACTAAATATTGTGGTGGTTCAAAGCTCCTCAGAGCGTTTCGAGTCTGGTGTTTGGAGGAAGAGGTGTGAATGGACAGGAAACTGAGGCGTGAAGGAATTCATGACGCTAGACATGCAATTTCAATGAAGCAACATGTGGAATGTGTTCTGGAATAGAAACCCTTCCTCATAGACTGATATAAGAGAGAGAGAGAGAGAGAGAGAGAGAGAGAGAGAGAGAGAGAGATTTTCTCTTTAAGACTTTTTAAGACATTTTTATGCTACCTGGAATTGATTTTGAGAACATTTTAAAAACTTTATTTTAAACAAAGCTAGCAAAAACAGACCATTATTTCTGATTGAAGACAGCTAATGAAAGTACTGACACTGAAAAAGGTCAGTTTAAGAAAATGGACACAATTGTTAAGGGACATGTAGTCCAACTGTGTTTAGTAAAGCAAATACGATGCATACTGTACTACTAACTCTGTATCAATCTAAGAGGGGACAAAAAAACCTGTTATTACATGGGGAGAAAATAAGACCTCTAATACCTGGATTTTAATACTTTTTAAGGCCTTAAATATAGACACTTTACTTTTTAAGGACCCCTGCAAACTGTACATCCACACATCTGGAGGAAAGATCTGTCACTCTGGCTCCGAAGGAAACTCTAAACCTGACTGAGTGTGTGCGATGAGTGTGTGTGCAGTGCATGCAGACACATAATCACTACATCGCTTACATCGCGTATGCTTATTGGAATATATGCTAAAACCTTTTTGTTTAAGTGTGTGTGCATACTTTAAATGGCTGTGTATGCATACATGCGTGTGCATCTTTATCTGTGTGTGAGTGAGAATGTGTGGGGAGTCATGTGTATGTTTTTCTGAGTGTGAAACAAAAGTGAATATAGATGCGTGCATTTCTGCAGAAAGTAGTCAATTTCATATTTATCTCTTATTACATGTGACAGAGTTGGAGAGCAACTTATCGTTACTGATGGGTGAAAACCTCATATCTCCAGAATGTCAACTTTTCAGGAACTAAGGACAGCCTTGTTTTTAGCTTGACCACCGTGCATATTTGAGTTTATCCAATGGAAAGGCCAGTGTGCATGTGAGTCTCCATAACTGTGAGTGTGTGTATGTGTATATACAGTATACTATATGCAAGTGTGTGTGTTTGCCTTACCTGGCTGTTGTTACGGGCCTCAAAGTCGTCCTTGCAGCAAGCCCTCTGCTGTTCCAGCCTCCTCTGGCTCTCCTCCAGCAGGAAACACACCAGCCACTTATAGGCCGCCAATGGTACTGATGACAGAGAGCAAAGACAACATTCGATTATGTTGGGAAATAGAGTTAATAATAGTTTATTCTAGGGTTTGACCCATATGGGCTTGAACAAAATCTGAGAAGTGGGCGGGACGCGATTCAGGAGTCTGGAACCAGGCTACCAAAGTATTGGATTTTTCACTCCCATAGTCGTAATGAGAAGCACAAGAAGCATAAATGCCAAGATATGGTGATGGCATGTCTGCATTCATACAGAGCTCATGCATGTCAGGCCACACAGACAGCATGAAACCAGGCATTAGAGTGCAAAATAAGCATCGATAAGGAGGGAGGACAGTCCTCTCCTCAGACTGTCAAGAGCAGTGGTATCAATAGTATTGTATATATATTAGTAAGCAATACTATAATGTATACTACTTGCTAAGAAGTATTAAATAAGACATTTTATTGGTGAAATGCAGAAACAGTCATACATACTGTACATGGCCCAGTGGTGGAACTAGAAAACAACTTACCCAAACACTGACTCTTATAAGAGCCTGGTTTATTTGGCACTTGCTGTTAGAGAGGGGTGGGTGTGTGTGTGTGTGTGTGTGTGTGTGTGTGTGTGTGTGTGTGTATGTGTGTGTGTGTGTGTGCGTGTGTGTGTGTGTTGACGTGAGGGGTGAGCGACTGTAGTTTATGGCAGCCAAGCTATGCACAGGAGGAAGCTGGGTGTGTGTGTGTGTGTGGTATGCAGTAGAGATGGTAAAACCATGAGTAATGACAAATACAATTCTCTGGTGATTGTGGAGGAGACCAGGAGGCTTTAGGGCTGAAAAACACTCGATACGCAGATGGGAAATGAGATCAAATATTCATCATTTACGCTGGAGCAATAAATTTGCAAACTATGTCATAAGTAGAACTAGGTCAAAAAACGTTTCTAATTTCAAATAGTTGCAATTTTGAGGTATGCTTGACCTCCCGTGTGAGTTGGAATACTACTAACAGTCGCAAGATAAGATAAATGAGGCATTCATTTGCATCCAAATAATTGATATATGCTCTCCTAGTGGCTCAGTGGGATAACGTGCATACCATGTGCAATCTTGAATTCAAATATGGCTCTAAATCTATGTTGTCTCTGTCATTTCAGTCTCTCCTCTGTTCACCAGCAAATTAAGTGGAAATATGGCATAATTGTACTTTTTCTTAAGTTTTGATTTAAGTATTATGCTTCACTACTCTTCACCACATCCTTTACACAGTACAAATGTTGTAGGCTCTCAATAAGCATTATATCAGAAACTGCACAATAGTAAATTGCATCTGCATTAAACCTGTACAAGCATGTGGAACAAACGGTAGCTAACTAGCTAACTGTAACATTAAAATCACAACGAAATGAGAAATGGCTTTGTCACCTTGCCTAGCTAATTTCCCATGTCACAATATTTAACCATGAATGCCAAAAAATTTACAAAATTTTTATTTTCTTGTATTTTTATATCAAAATCCCATTACTTTTACTTCCTGTAAAACAGTGTATCTTTAATGAATACCAGTAGGCGTAAATAAACACTACAGCCCATAATACCATCAAGGGATTTTTGAACAATCCCGCCCTACCATCACATAAAACTGCCTTTCTCTCCCTAACTGATATCCCATTGGTTTACACTTCTGAATGATCCCTCCCCAGTCCGTCAAAACATCCTGTCGTAACAGGAAACACATCAATTTAAGGAAGCAAGATTCTCTCAAAACGCCACCATGATAGCAGCTTAGCTAACATCCATCCGGTTACAGTATTATTATCAGTTTGCGTTTGCCTGGTTGATGTCTAGCTGGTTTGCTAGCCTTGCTAGGCAGATGGAAAGCTACTAGCAAAAGAAACATCAGTGTAGTAACATTATTGGGATAGGCATTTTCATGTTTTTATTTAATCAAAGATCACTAAGTTACTATAATGCTATCATAAGATAAATAATTTTGTTACGTTTTTTTCAGTTAAAGCAATATTCCACTTAATGAAAACCAGAATATAAACTGCTCACCAAGATTGGATGCAGCTGGACGAGTTTGTAGCGTTCGGATTTTTACTTCCAATTCATTTGAATGAGGCTGCGAAAAATAGACTGATTTAACACGTCTGTGAACAGATTCAATAACAGATCCCGCTACTGTGATTTTCAACTGACTTTTGGTCATATTTTTTAGAACATAATTTCGCCAAATAGCATTTTTATTGATAGAAGAGAACATAGCGGAGGGATACATGCCTCCGCTATGTTCTCATTCAAATGAATTGGAAGTAAAAATTTGAACGCTACAAACTCATCCCAGCTGCATCCAATCTTGGTGATTGGTTTATATTCTGGTTTTCATGGCGGTCAAGTGCCAAATAACCCCCATGTTAAAACTAAGTGGAATATTGCTTTAAGAGGCTACTTTGAACTAAATAAATATCATTTAAGAAACTCATCAACTACTTTTTACTTCTACTGAAGAAGATTTTTTACACCAATAATTTTACTTATATTTTTGTACTATTCCAGCCCTGCTAAAATGAAAAGTCGACTGCTTGTTCAACCAACGATTTTTTATGTCTCTGTACATAAAATAGCCAACTGGTCAAGAGGCATACCACTTGACCAATGATTCAGCTGCTTTAACATGAAGGCGGGACTTCTCCCTTTATTTCAAATGGGAGTGGGCATTGTGTGTGTAGTCTAGTGCTCACTCACTGGTCTGTAGGAGAAACTACCTGTGTATATTCAAAACAGTTACTCTGATGATATGAAATGTATTATTAAGAAAGCACTTTACCTTTGATAACTTATTTTGAATTTATTGTAATGTAATGCCCATTTATATGTTTTTTATATGCCCTTTTACATGTTTGATTTGTGTTGTATTTCTCATGTTTTTATGCCTGAGAGATTGAAATATTTGTGTAATTTAACGATGGATTTAAATACGCATTAAAAAAACAACTTAGACTGGACCTGACCCTGAGGTTGCTAGGGAAGCAACCACAAAGATTTTGTCTCTCTCTCTTTCTAACACACACACACACACACACACACACAGATGTTTGGCACATGTGGTGAAAGGGAGATGAGAGACAGTGAGAGAGTGAGACCAAGACAGAGAGAGAGAGAGAGAGAGAGTGTGAGTGAGAAAGAGAGTGTGAGAGAAGAGAGAGAGAGAGAGAGAGAGAGAGAGAGAGAGAGAGAGAGAGAGAGAGTGAGTGAGTGAGTGAGTGAGTGAGTGAGTGAGAGAGAGAGAGAGAGAGAGAGAGTGAGAGAGACAGTGAGAGTGAGAGAGAGTGCGCACACACACACACACACACACATACACACACACAGTTATCACCATGTCCAATATGCCTTTACTGGCTTTTGAATCATTTGTATAGGCACATGTTCTCAGTTTTGGAATGCTTTGACATTATTGTATGTATTGATTATTATGTACTATTGTATGGTTCGTGTTTTAAAACGTAATCATTTTTCATCTATGGTTTGAATGTGTAAACTATTTATTGGCTTTTGAAAATGGACATTTTGAAAACTGCTCTGGCAGTATTGTTTCTGATCACCAGTCATGCTGTTAAAGTTATTGAATTGAATGAAAAACACACAGAAGGGGAGAGAGATAATGAGACAAAGGAAAATTCCTCATCTGCAATATATTACAACTCTATAGAAGCCATACCTCTGTAGGGTATATATAATTCTATAAATTCCTTAATCTTTCATAGAAGAACCAGATGCCCTTGGTTGAAAAAACTATGTTAAAGTCTATTGTATAAATACCAAGTCTGTCAACCAAGACTGTATCAAGCCAAGCTAACTGTAGCTAGCTAATCATGGCTAATATCAGGCTCTTGGCAAGTTAAAGCTGTTAGGTAGCTAGCTAGGTGTGACTGTAGACAAGGCTAATCTATTATAAAACATGACTTAGCTATCAACCAAGAAACCAAATCAAGAAATGTAAGTCTCTTGATTTGAAGTATTCTTGAAGTAAAAATCTGTTGTTTGCTGCCTTTTTGCTAGTTTGCTGAACATTTTAACTACCTCTTTAAACATGAAGTTGCACAGCCAGAGTTTGCCAAATGCAGATAGAAGGAGCTATTGCTATTTGGCTTACATTAGGAAAAAAGTGAGGGGGACAGATTTGCACTTTGCCGAAGGTGCAGAGGACAAAGGTTGCCTTCCAGTCATGTTGAGATGAGTGCACATGAATGACCCAACAAACTCGTAATTACCAGACAGAAAGCTGGGATTTTCTGTGAGCCCCGAGTTTCCCCGAGTTGTGATTTCAACATTTCGGGTTGTCAGTGGTCAAAATCATGGCGGATGTTCTAGCTGTTGTAGACGGTAAGAGATTACCATTATTATTTTGTATTGTTGTTTTGCAGTCTTTTGATAATAGATGTTGTTAGCTGGTAAGCCTCATCACTTTGCCGATAATAGAGGAGCAAGAAGACAAGTTTATTATTATTTCCGACCAAAACCACTTGAATGCTCAACAAGTCGTATTTCCGACTTCTGAACTCTCTGAAGTTTTTGTATTGAAGATATCAGTTGCTGATATTTTGGGCCAATATTCAACATCTTTAAATTTAACCATTATTATGCCCAAAAAAAAAATAAAAAAATGTACAATTACTTAGTGTTTCCCCCAGAATTTTATTCTTGGCTGGGTTGAAAATCCTCCAAAACAACATACTGTAGATGGACGACTGGCTGAATAAAAGGCCAATTATGGCCCCATATATCAGTAAACTGATACATCAGTATCCTACCTGCAGAGTCCATACACTCCTCCATCGTTGTTGCTGTAAACTTGCTTTCCACGATCTTATTGAAATCTTCCAGGAAATTCACAGACTCAAGAGGAGACTTGATTTGCACACCATCTAAAAGCACACAATACAGCATTAAAAGCTTTAAATCAACCGGTCAGATTTCTTTTAATTTACTCACCCTTAACACTGTCGGTACATTGCAAGTGAATCTGAATCTAAGACACTTGGTCAGAGTAAAGAATTCAATTTCAAGTTAGCCTTTTGTAGGAGTGGTAAAAAGAAGCGATTGTTGTGACAATTGCAGATCTACATTTTGCGATTCTGCATCAATGTACAAAAAAAAAAAATATATATAAATATATATCGACTTTCAATCAGTCAATCAATTCAATCAATTAATGGATGAGGGTACTGACTGCGGTGCTTGGCGTGGAACCAGCTGAGCAGGTAGTTGCTGGTCTGCTGCAGCAAGACGTTGTTGTCGCCTTCGTAAGTACAGTTTGGGTCGTTGTCGTTACGGATATCACCCAACCGGTTCACTGAAGAAGAAAGTACAAAAGTAGTTAGGTCTGACAGTGTGTGTGTGTGTGTGTGTGTGTGTGTGCGCACGTGCAACTCACTGGCCAGGTATCCATGTCCACCACAGGCCTCCCTACACTCCTGGATTCCCCTCTGGGCGGTCCATGAGCCCAGCGGCTTACTGGCGCAGCCTATGGCATGGATCTCCCTGCCCAACTCTTCCTGTGAAATACACACACACACACACACACACACACACACACACACACAGAAAGAACGACAGGTAACATGAGAGTATAGTAAACACAGTATGATATGTATCCCAGGGTGTAGACACACACGTCTCCTCTTTACTCACTTGTCTGTCACTCTTGTCCTTCATCATCTGCCCGATCTGGAACTCGACAAAGTTCATGAAGATGGACTTGGAGAAATGGTCAAGAGCATACATTGCTGCCAGGTAGGGGATCAGACGCCATTGCTGTAAGCACACACAATAACACAATTGAATAGAAAATAACAGAATAGAATAGAAGCTTTGCAATTGTGTCACAACTCGCCTATCAACAATGGCTGTGCATCATGAAGATCCGTTGGAGAATTGCCTGTTAATGTCTAAGTATACTGTATAACAACCAAGCTAGAAAAAGAGAGCTAGCTGAAAAAGATTTGTTTCCAAATGTAGGTTACTGTGACACAGTAAACTGTCTTCTCTTTAGCTCTAGTCTCTACTCCAAAACACTCTGAGTTGTAGCTTGAGAAGAGTCAGCTCAGTTAACCTGAACAAACTGTTAGCTAGCTGACTAGCCAGCAGGCTCATTTAGCAAAGCAACTGATGTTAATGTTAACATGTGACTACTAACCACTGCTAACACTAGCAAGACATGAGAGCTAGCTAACAAGCTGACATTATCTAAACACAAACTCGATCAGATGTATCAGTGATAAAATCATCACCCCCCCCCACCAACCACCACCACGCTGCATCTATCTAATATCTATCAATCATATCTAGATGTAAATACATGGTCATCCCCTCTATTCCGACCTGTAGCTGGTACTCCAAAACAGGAATCTCCTCTGTGTCTTTGGGTCCAAACTGTCGCCTGGTGGCTGAGAAGCGAATGGCCACGGTCAAGGCCAGCTTCAGATTGACCACCGCCATCCTGGAGATGGACACCCTGCCACCCGACAGGGCGCCTAGAGACGCCCCGAAACGTTTGTTGGGGTCCTGGAGGAGTGGTGAGAAAAGAACAGAAGAGATAGCGAAGGCAACAGAATGAAAGAGACGGGAAATGATTAAGAATCTAAACTGAAGAACCAAACAAAACAACATGCCATCCCCCACAAATTATGTAGTCCCCCTCTGGGCCAATCAGTAACAAGGTATACAAATGCAATAAATGTCCAAGTCTCAAGTCTGTTCAATACATTTGCATTATATGCTAGTCTTTTACTTTTGCCATTTGTGCCGCCCCATATTGAATGATGCAGTCACCCCTTGGGCCAATCAGTAAACAAATGAAAAAGCCTTATAGTGGATAACTGGTTTTCAAGAAACTCAAAATGGTAGAAAATCTGCATTAGATGGTCTTGGATGCAAATTTGTAGAACAAATGGATATGTGCATCGAATTTCATGCCATTCCAACTTCAAATTCCAACTTCCAAATGCAGCAAAACAGTTGTGAGATGCATCATTTCCCCAAGCTTCATCAAAATCTGACCAGTGGTGTCTGAGATATTGTGTGTGACGAATGGAGGAATGAAGAGACTGATCCATAGATTTCCTTGTGGGGGACAAAAAAGAGGAAAAAATAAACTTGTTTTTTGTTTAGCTTCCCCTCTATCTCTTCTATCCATCGTCCTCTCAAGGAACGTAGAAATCCCCTCCAGAACCTTCTCAGCATTTCAACAATTAACCTAAATATTTCCCCATGTCCAATAATAAAGGTTCCATGCTCAACTGTGCCAAGGTGTGAATCATCTGATGTTGACTTTGCTGGCCCATTAACAGTTCCAGGTTATTGGGATGTTTCTTCCAAGACCACGACTGTCCTGGCTATTTACATCTCTCATGGGGTAACGGAGGAATTTTCCATGCCTGGTTGTCATTACCAGCTGTCTTCCCACCATGTCCATGTAGCTTCAGGCTCCTGAAAGCCCATTAAAAACAGCCTTAATCTGAACACAGCATGGGACTCCTGAACTCACAACTGTTACAGGCTAACTGCCTGGGATCCAGTCTTTGTTATTCAGACACTGCCTTCTGGCACTGTGTGTGTGTACGTGCATGTGTATGTATGTGTGTAAGTAATCCAATGCACCAACGCATGTGCATTAAGAGCTGTACAAGTGTGTGCAACATTGGGGAAGGCAAAGTACCCATGGGCTTTGGTGCCAAAATAAACACTGCACAATATACATAGGAATTTATATGCAGCACTTAGCTAATTATTTTTTTAGCAATTTTTTATTGATCCCCAAAGGAGAAACCTTTCTTGCCCCCCTCCACAGGGAGGTCAGAGGTCAGGGTCAGCTACCGAACAGTAGCCCTGGAGCTGGTAGGGGTTCAGGTCCAGATTCACTAAAAGGTTTGTGCACGGAACAGCGCTAAATCATCAAAACGACCACATCAGAATGCCATGCTATTCACTTACCGTGCTCGATGAGTGCAAATCTAACAGCACTGGTCAAAAAATAAATCCTCTTTGTGCCTGTCATGGTCATGCATATGGAAATTATATGAAATTCTCATTATTTTGACCACATAATATTTATTCGTAGAGGTTGCGCCTAATTCACTCACACTTCACAACACCAACTCCATCAAACATCTGTAGCACATATAAGACACTTTGAAAGGTGCCGTAAAGACTTTGACAAAGAGTGTGACCATTTCGGAATGGCTGCTTTCATTGCTGCAAGACTGATATTGTGTTTCACATACCATGTGTATGTGAAATATGTGCCAGACATGACCATCAAATGGCGGTTGGCACCATGTAGTTCCTAGAGCAGATCAGACCAGAGAACACTCCAATTATGAAGGGGCTTGGTGGATTTGTCTTACAGCTGAAGCTATTTGCAATTGTGATGAAGGGGCTATTTGCTTGCTCGGAGCTCTTTCCAGCGCTTTTCCTTCCGTAAGATGAAAACTCTGCACTCTTAGATCAAGCAACTGAGGTGCTAAAAATGTGCAGATTGCCCCTGCAACTCAATCGCAGTGAATCTGGACCTCAGTGTCTTACTCAAAGACACTTCAGTAAGGTGGATGGTTTGCTGTCACAGGCGGCTGAACCCATGACTTATGGCTGAAGGGGGGTCTTCCAACTCACCACACCTCCATGATAAATTACTCAACTTTCCTTTTACTGTCATTCAACAAAGTGCTGATATTTCCAGACTTAAGTAAGCATTTACATGCACAGAGAATTTAGTTTGAAAATTGTTACTCCAGTAACCTGGCTTTGGGTTCATGCATATAAACATCATAACTGGGTTAGAATAACCCGGTAAGCATACTTTATGAGTATGAAACCCGGTTGTAGATATTAAACGGGTTACTGTGGCAACATCTTACTGCTTTCTTACTGCTTTTCACTTTTGCTTTTCACCGTCACAGCATTATGGGTACATTTTGATGTCAACAAAAAACATGGCAGCGAGAAGTACTTACTATTACCATTGGGATTAACCCCTGTAATAGAAGTAAGCTATTATTGCTAAGTCAAATAGGGAGGGGGAATATTCTGTTAACTTGTTTATTCATGGCTTGGCATCTGGGAGACTCATTCACAGGGTATCAAAGGTTAATGGAAACAGATTAGGCTAACCTGAATAAAACCTTAACGTGAGTTTGCTGTGGTTCTCAAAGTGAGGTACGGGGACCTCCAGGGGTCCTTGAGGAGGTTCCAGGGGTCCATGAGGTGGTTTTACTATATAAATGAATTCACTAGCAATGATCCCAATCAGAGAACGTGTAAGAATGACTCTCCTAGGCTTCTCACTCACCACTTTTATCTCCCCACGTATAGTGTAGACAGTTGTACAATTCAAGACGAATTAATCAACAGCTAAATCTTCCCATATGGGTTCCTGGGACTAAATCTGATCAAATAGGGGTCCATGGTCTAATTTCTAATTATTTGGGGTTCTATGACCAGAAACTGTTTGAGTACCCCTGCTCTATTGGAAATGTCTACAAACCTTGAAAGGTGTAACATAGCGCCCATCAGGTGTAACGTCTCCCGTCTTATTCAGCATGTTCTCCCGCGGGATCCTCACATTGTGGAACAAAGCAAACCTGTCAGGAACAAAGAAAAAGAAAGAACAAAAAGTAAAAACCAAGACAGAACAATAGCTTTGGTCTCATGGACACTGGCAACATGTATGTAACAGAAAAGCAAAAAAAAATATTGTATTCACTATGCCTACATTGCTATTGCCATATGTTATGCACCAAAGCCAGAAAATGAGACAGACAACATCAAAATGAAGTAAATTTAAATTATGTCAAAGGAGATACGGATGGTATGAAGCACATTTCTGATAGGACATGGCATCGGGGCAGGAAACTAACTTTTTGGACTACAGACTGGCTTGTACATTCACCAGCCACTTCAATGATTTTAGCAGCCAACTGTAGCCAACACCGAACACACAGTCTCCGATACAGTTTCCAGTCTTTTAGCACAGTTTATTTTAAGAGTTTACTAACAAAAGGTAAGTGAAGACATCTTTTCCTCTACATCCTTTCCTATGTCGTCTTCTCTGAGTCTTAAATTCTTCCTCATAAAAACACTGAGAGCCCAGGTTGGCCTGTGCTGTAATGTGTGAATGCGCCTCCCTCTAGTGGCTTTAAACAGTCTGACTGGCACTTATGCATTTTTTACGTTTTTGAAGACCAATGCCAATATTTTGAGATTAAAGCTGCCAGTAGCTGATATTTTGTACTGATACTGACCTTTTTCGTGCCAAAAGTATTCTGCCACCCATACCACTACTACTACTACAAATAACAATAACAATAATAAAAAAAATCAATATGTAATCAATCAAAATGCATCATATAAGAGGTGTATGACACTGACCGGACAAGATCCCATTTTTAATAAAAGGTCAACATCGGCCCCAGATATCGGCAAAGTCTAATCCTGACGGAACCCACAATCTCTTGTCACTCAGCCCTACAGCTAACACTCCTTTATACACACACACTTTTCTATTAAATGCTTCTGTCACCTACCCATTATCCAGTCCGTTCTGGCCCAGTTTCTTCCCCATGTCTCCAACCATCACACCAGGCATGGCCAGCAGGGTTTTGGGATCTCTTACCTACAGGGCAAATATAGGAATGGATATAGTTATACTGTATGTGGGATTTGATTGTCAGTTTCAATTGTATTTGTATTGTAAAAAAATAAAAAAATGGAAAGTACATTGTGAAATATAGGACATAATAAAAAACAATTAAAAAAAAATCCTAGCCCATAATGATGGGACAATATGCTTTTGTTGATTTTAACACTAATCAACTTCCTTCATGTTGTTTTTGCTAAGGGACTAAGCCACTGGTACCATTCTCTTCCTTGGTTCCTACGTTGTTAACATATCTGTATTTAAATGGCTGAATTTACCACAGTTTTATAAGTATTTGTGTATTTTTTTTATTTTATTTTTTAAACACTATGTAACTTTGACTGAGACGTTTTAACTCTGCAACTTTGAAAATGCTTTTTATTATTCATTAGTTATAGTAAATGAGTATTCACTAATACTAATTTGCATTGATGTCAAAACTACATATGTTAGATTGTTTCTATGTTATCATGCCTTCTGTTTTCCAAAACTGCCACAATGTAAGATTTTATTTTTTCGATTGGGGGCAAAACAACCAGAAAAAAGGTTAGGTGGCCCATCAGTCACCCACTACTTCCTACAACAAACATGCCTGGACGATGAAGGAGTGCAGGCCGTGGCAGACTCGGTCGGGGGTGTAGAGCTGAGCGAACACCACGGCGTGGGTCGCCGTTTTACCCAGGTTCCCCACCCAGAACTTGGCAGCCTCAAAGTCCGGGGAGTTGATGACAAACTCCTGTAGGGAAGAAATCCTGTAATGTTGGTGTAAAGTGGTGTATGGTGACCTGTCAAACTCTTCTGAGGCAAAACTGTCATGGGCTATAATAAAATAACAACCTGACAGATAGCATGCTTTTTCAGATACTCTTACACTGTTATTTACCATTATCGTCTGTAATATTCAATGCATTCCAAGAGTTATTTTGTGATGAAATGTTGCAATTTACTTTTATGGTATACCCACTTTCCCTCAACCTGCCTCGTCTACTTCTCCTTCAGTTAGTGATTTCCTACATTTCCCAGAATGCCTTTACAACCCCCAGAGAAGGGGCGTGAACCTGTCTGAACTGCTCTATGATCACGACCACAACCCTTACTCAAAACAAAACATGTCTTATAGCTGCATATTCTGGTCTATTGAGGCTACTGTTGATGGAGAAATTGGTGTCTCTGCCTCTTCTACGATGGATTTCTCCCTGTATGATTGCTGAACGTCGGTGCAAAATGGCGGCTCTAGAAAGAAGCCCTTGCTCTTTGAGAACTGGGAGCCAATGAAGGGATGCCAGAACAGGGGAAATGTGGTCTCTCTTTTTGGTGCCAGTGAGAAGCCTTGTGGCAGCGTTCTGGACCAGCTGTAGGCAGGACAGGGAAGACTGACTGGTACCAGTATACAAGGAGTTACAATAGTCGAGGCAATGTCCTGTTTTTAAAGTAAGAGGAAAACCAGTCTAGAGCTGTGCCATTAATACCGACCATCTGCTGAAGGCGGTTAATCAAAATGTCATGGTCCACTGTGTCGAAGGCTGCGGTAAGGTCTAAGAGCAATAAAATGGCACAGTCACATGAGTCCACAGACATCAGTATGTCATTTAGCACTTTAAGTAGGGCAGATTCTGTGCTATGCAGTGCTCTGAAGCTGGACTGGAATTCATTGAGGATGTTATCAGCATTCAAATGGGAGAGCAATTGCGAGAGTTTAATCTTTTCAAGGACTTTAGAGAGGAATGGGAGTTTGGAGATGGGACGAAAATTGTTAGGAACTGTGGGGTCATGGTTGGGCTTTTTAAGGAGTGGATGCACCGTTGCCTAGAACAGGAGGGAACAGTGCCACTGGTTAGAGAATTATTGATTATAGAAAGAACACTGGGACCTACAGAGTCCAGGGTTTGTTTGAGGAGTTTAGATGGCATAATATCACTGGGGCAGGTAGTAAGTCTCATCTGAGAAACAATTTCTATCAAGTAGGGAAGAGAAATTGGTTCAAAGCGGCTTAGGGCAGCAGTATTAGCTGATGTGATAGAGGGGTCCTGTGCAAGGGGTATGATGTGTAACCTAATGCTCTGAACCTTACTGACAAAGACAGCTAGAAATTGTTCACAAATAGTTGGGGAGACCTCAAAGTTAATGCTGTTAGGGGGGCAAGTGACAGAGTTTAAAGTGGAGAACAGGACTCTGGACTCTGGTGTTTGGAGATGATATCCATAAAAATATTGAGATCTTGCAGTTTTAACTGCTTTCTGATATCTAATGAGCCTTTCTTTTAAGTTATTTAGCCAGGGCTGTTTTTTAGGCTTGGGCTTTTTAAGCTTAAGGGGGGCAATGGAGTCAAGGATAGTTGAGCAGGTGGTGTTGAATAGAGTGATCAGCTCCTCCATACTTAGTTGGGTGAGGGGGTCCTCTAATATACCAATGAGAGGGGAAGCAGCAAAGGCAGCTGAGAATTTCGTGGGAGTGGAAGGGTTGATAGAATGTGAGCAACGATTAAAGGCCCTGACACACCAAACCGACTTCAAAGAACCAGCGGCGACGAAGGCCGACTGTTGCGTCGCCTCACGTCGCCTGCGTCTGGTCCAAAAAGTTGCACTTGAACACACCGCAAAGACTACAGCCGACGGCCAACTAGCACGTACGTTCTGCGCCTGCGTGAGGGGAAATAACTCTCCATACCTTATGTCTGATTAGAAGTTGCAAATGGCACTGGCGTTGTCAGCCCTTGGTCTTTTGGTTGTGGAAGAAGAAAGGAAGAGGCGGAGGCGAAAAATAAGGAGAAACCGCACTAAATGGGTGAAATCATGAATAACGTTACTCCAGCGACAGGCTCAAGGGGCTTTCCCGAACCTGTGTTGAGAGCTGGAGATAAATGAAACCTCCGATTTTTAAAATTTCGCTCGGCTCTTTCCTGTTCAGTTCCACATGTTGAAGGAATTTATTAGTCCAATCATCCAGAGGCAAAACACGAACTACCAATCAGAGTGATCTCTCTCACCGACGGCTCCGACGCCGATTCAACATGCTCAATCGGCCGAAAAGACGCCGACAGGGTCCGACTAGTGCCGACGGTGCGGGACACACCGCAAAAACTAGGGACACCGACGCTTACCGACGGCCCGACATTGGCCGTCGGCCGACCGTCGGCCTGGTGTGTCAGGGCCTTAAGAGTGTTCGGCATGAGACTCTGATGAGGTAGAGGAACATCAAACACAACTGCCCTGTGGCCAGATAGGCACACATTGACTGTTTCAACATTACCCATGGGAAATCCCGAAGACAGAACCAGGTCTACAGTATGACCATGGTCATGTGTAGGGCCTCTCACAGACTAAACAAAATTAAATGATTCAACTAAATTCATAAAGTCGTTGACAAGTGGTTTGGACGGGCAGCAAACATGGATATTAAAGTCACCAAGAATCAAAATCCGTTCAGCTGTAGGCATAACAGTAGAAAGGAAATATATAAATAAGTCAGTCAATCAGTCTATAAATAAGGGCATAGAGCACAGGACAGGCCAACTCAATTTTTAACAGCTGAACCTCAAAGCTGGAGCACTCATTAACTGGCATAAGACAACATTTAAAATCACACTTAAAAACAGCTAACCCCCCGCCCCTCCCAGACGTCCTGGGTGAGCTGAGAAAGTTGTCCATTGGGGAAAGCTCAAGAAGAGGGACAACCTCGCCAGCATTAAGCCAGGTCTCAGTCATGAACAGGAATTCTAGTTGACGGGATGAGAAAAAGTCATTCAGGATGTAAATAAGGAGCTAACATTTAAAAGAGCCATCTGAGTGTGGCCTGCAGACTGAGGATTTTTTAAACACTGGGTGGGCTTTGTTGGACTGAGAGCAGGTATGTGGATCAAATTGTCTGAGCCTTGCAGATTTTCTAGTACTCAAGCATATCGGTATATTATAAAGCCGGGGAAGCGGGGTGATCGGTAGCGAAAGCGAAAGCCCAGGCCCTAATTGAGAGAGATTCTGAGTGTTGGTGGAACCGTCACTAATAACAGAAGGGCATGGGTTCAGGGGGTTCGCCTCGAGCAGGGATGGGCTGGAGGGCCAGCCCGATGGTGAGCACACTCCGGGGCAACAACAGTGGAGTGGGGTCGGCTGAAGGGTCCGATGGTGAGGGAAAGGAGCGATCGTGAGGCATGGCTAAGTATATAAGTATCTCGCTGCCTACCACCTTCTCCTCTCCAACTTCACCTCTGTTGTGTCAGCAGCAAAGACTTCCTTCAGTACCAAAATCCACTCATCCGCCTCCAACCCCAATAAACGGTTTTCCACTTTTTCCTCCCTCCTCAACCCACCCTTCCCTCCTCATCCCACCCTCCCCTCCCCCTTCCCTCACAGCTGATGATTTTGCTTCTCATCCCAGTCCTTGATGTCCTTGGCACCACAATGGTTGAACAAGCTCCCCCCTTTTGTCAGAACAGCTGAATCATTGCCCATCTTTCGCCGGAGACTGAAGACACATCTCTTCCAAGTGTGGTGTAACCTGAACCACACTTGAACTACCCTATCATGTAATGATCTTCTTCCCCTTCTACTCTAAAAAACAAACAAACCAAAAAACAACTCTGATTCTACAAATGCTACTTATTCCTATTAAAAGGCTTAGCTGATGAAGACTGTGATACACAGTTGGTTTCACTACTGTTGACAAAATGCACTTATTGTAAGTTGCTTTGGACAAAAGCGCCTGCTAAATGATGATAATGTAATGTAGATAATACTTAAAATCAATTGCAGTTGTCATATTGGCATTCCGATAGCAGCCCAATAAATCCATCTAACCCTACTTAAAACCAAAAGATTTTCATAAATTCATACTGGCACCGCATACGTGCATACTGCAAGTCATACGGCAACCACAATACTGTAACAGCAAAATGATATTTTGTGCATCGTGTCCTTGTTGTAAAGTGCGTGGTGCTGACCTGGGTGCTGGGGTCGTACGTGGCCGTCGTCCTCATGGCTCTGGTGTTGCTGCCGTGGCTCAGCTCAGTCAACGCAAAGCACCCAAATGTCTACAAACACATGGGAGCAGTTGAAACTTATGAATTCATGGAGGATAAAACTGGAATATGTTGTGAATATGGTTAGGCATACAATGCAATGATCGTTTACCATTATGTTGTATCTCAATTGGAAACCAAAAGTAACTCTATTTTATATATTTGAAAAGCCTGGTAAAGCTGTAAACAGAATAACACAGCGTAAATATTCAAAAAAATATAATTTATAGCCGTGTATAAACAAATATGAGTGGCAACACAACAAAATGGTGGGCACTGTCATCACCATCATGAGCGTTATCACACTGCTGTGTTTCAGATAACCTAGATAGAGACCAAATGCTTCACTGGCAATAACTGTGGTAGAACTAGCAAGCTGATCAAAGGGCAGGTTTGCATAAGGCACTGAGGCTCAGATTCACAATGTCGGAACATTTATTTGTAGGTGAGGTCATGCGAATCAAAACTGCACCTAATTCACTAACACTTTGCAACACCAACTCCCCCAAATTATTGTAGCGCATAGACAATCCTTTAAAAGGTGGTGTAAAGACTTTGCGAGTTTGTCCATTCAGAATAGCTACTATCATCTCTACAAGACGCAGCATAGTCACCAGCAAGTCAGACAGCAAGGGAGATGGTTTACATCCTAGAATCTAGATCACATCAGAGAACACTCCAATTATAAAGGGGCGAAGGGCGGCAGCCTTGGCAGATTAGTTTTACAGCTGAAGCTATTTGCCCTTGATGATGAAGGGGGCTATTAGCTTGCTCAGTGCTCTTTTCCAAGGATTGTTTGAGCCATAACTTAATTTGCATAAATGTATTTGTGAATAAGACGGAAATTCTGTACTCTTAGCTCCAGCAATCAAGGCACAAAAAAGTGCATTTTCATATAAAGATTTGAAAATGGCTAAATGATGCAATGTCTTTTCTGAATTTGGAGAAAATAAAGTTTGCCCTCAGAGGGTCCAAAAACAACTTCTATGGGTCACAGCATGCCTTTGTGGATTATTTTGACAATCAATCTTATCCAGCCATGAATAAATCATTTCTATGACTGCAAGTAGGGTGTAGTATTGGCAGTGTGAAGCTGCGTATTGTGTTGAAGTGTTACCGTCATATCTTCAATGTTTTGGACAAACTTCATGTGTCTCTCTGAGCCGGAGTTGGCAACAGTCGCCCCAAACATCTGAAAAAGAACAGAGGAAATAAAGCAACATTTAGTAGGGTCAGACGGACATATCAGGTTGGTTATATATGTAAGGTATATGATAACGACAGGCAAGTTGGTCGTTATTGCAAAATGGCCGTGGCTTCTCATGATTCACGCAACACCATGAAACTTTGTGGCCTATCAGCATATCAGACATAAGAAGAGGCAAACCCTCCATTACTGGCCCACTCAAACAACATGGGGGCAGTGAATAGAATTTGAACAGGCAGATCTCACGTCCCATTTCGGGTCCAGTCATGAAAATGTGTGCATCTCCTGATGTGAAACAAATGGTAATGTGGCATGGAAGAAATAATTAACTTTTGGTGAAAATCCAACATGTGGAACTGGCATGTATTGACAATTGCATAGTGTTGGCGGAGGTATGTGAATTGAGTATTCAACATACCCTATATTGGTCTATATGGCCTATATTGGTCTTTTAGTCAGATCTGGTCCAGTCAGTGTGGTCCACCTCTGATAGGATGGAGGTTCTTCCCTGATCACAGCTTGCCAATATGTTTTTATTATTATTTTTATTATTATTAGATGTCTGATTAGAGAATTCATTCCAGTGTGCTGTGGGAAGATTTGTATTTTAACCTGCAATAAAACCTGCCTTCGCTGCACTGCTAGTTCTGTCATATTGACTTCCTACAATATGTACAGCATTTATGCTTGATAGTGATAGAAACGTCCCACTGATAATATTCTTAAGGAAACATGCTGCATCGTAAAAGCATGTGGCCCTGAAAACTGGTATTGAGGAGTGGCCTTGACTAATGAGACAAGGAAAAAGATCAATGTCAAGAACGAGTCTGTGTTCTAAGGCCTTTATTGGTTTGGGTGTTGCCTGCGTACTAACACACACATGCACACACACACACACACACACACACTCACCCCTTTGTTGAGGAAGAACTTGGCGCCCATCGACCAGTCGTACATGCCCAAACAGTCGTTGAAGACCACCATCTTCCACGGGTTCGCCATCATATCCTCTTGTGTCACTAAGTTGTAGCGGAAGAGCTGCTTCACTCTGTGGGTGTTTCATTTAAAGCTTTATTTTCTTTACTGCTTGATTTTATTCACTATCACAAAGATAAGTAAGAGGGGTAAAGTTAGTGGTGGTGAAATTATCTAAAAGGTGTACATTCATATGTCAACAGTGCTCAAAAAAGCCGAGGTTCTTTTGAGGATTTGCTTCCCTACCAAATATTCAAAATGTCATGGGGGGTGAATACTTTTTACAGCCACTATATCTGTGTGTATGTGTGTGATACCTGAGGAAGGTTAGCTCTCTCATCTTCTCCATAGGGAGATCTTCACCAGGTTGACGGGCGAAGAGAGGATCATTCTCCAGCGTCCTGAACACATGTTGCTGCCGGCACAGAGACAAAGTAAAGATGTACGTGGAGAATAAGGAGTAGTGCAGTAGCCATCGTTTGCAGTCACAGCAGGCTTTAACTGGGTTCAGTCGGACCTTTTGTTGCAAAGCATGCTTCTTATTCTCACTTATTATTACCAGGTCTACAGAAGGCTATACATAAGTACCTCTTCAAATACTAGGTGGTATTATGATGATGATGGCTACCTTGAATGCCAGCAGGTCCTCTCCGTCTATGAACAGGACCATGTCCTTCCAGTTGAAGGAGGCTTTCTTCCTGTAGATGTCCAGCGGGCCGCTGGGGAGGTCGGCCACACCATGGTCTATCTTCTCCATCTGTTCAGACTTCACCTCTGAGTAGCTGGAGGTGCTCATCGTGGAGGACAACAAGGCACTTTATTGTCTATGGGAAGCCCTTAACCTGAATTGATTCGAATGAGACACTTAGATCAGATTCCACCCAAGCATGCAGGAATAACAAATGTTTTATTATTCATAGTAGTAGTAGTAGTAGTAGTAGTAGTAGTAGCAATAGCAGTAGTAGCATTAGAAGTAATAGTAGTAGTAGTAGTAGCAGTAGTAATAGAAGCAGCAGTAGTAGTAGTAAGATAACATGAAACTGTATTGATTGCCATGGGGAAATTAGGGACTAGTAGTAGTCGTATTCATGTTAGTATTTATTTCTGGTTTTCAATGGAGAGTTTTAGTGTCTCATGATGGTCTAAATGCTGTTTCAGAGGCTTTTCCACCCTGACAAGAATACAGTCCTGGGAGAAACACTGAATACTTGTCAATTTATGTCAATTATGGGACATGGAAGCGATATTCAGCAACTTCAAAGTTGCTGAATATCTACCAGAATATCAGCTATTAACAGCTTCAATGCAAAAATATAATTATTTGTATCAGCCTTCAAATATCTTACCAGTCATCAGTGAATTACTGGATATCAGCAGTTTTGGATGTTTTGGTAGTACATTATATTAGAAGCAGGTACTTTTCCATAGTTTAGGGTTTAGTTGAAGCCCCTGCGAATTACAGATGAAAACACCCTATATAGTGAGATTGGAGTCCTGGCTACACTGGCACGTTTTGCATTGATATGGGTCTAAACAACAGCAGTAAGCCTACAGAATATGAAAAATAAAAGATGAAAGGGCTGAAAAGAGTGAGTCCACTCTCTGACACTGACGGTCTAATTCAGCTACTGTCGCAATGACAGGCCAGAGTTCAAGGTTCAATCTGCAATCTCTAAGAAAAACAGCACAATGATAATGAAGACCAGCACTGCAACGAACCTTAACCTTGAATAACCATATAAACGAATAAACCTTTAGTTAACTCAACCAAAACATGGAGTGTGTAGCGCGAGCCTTAACTTTGACAATACAACGCAACGTGTAGCTTCGATACGTGCCGTTATCTCGTATGGACAGAGAGTTAAACCAAACTCCATTGAAAATCTTCCAATTTTATGTATCCTCGCTAATCGGCTAAGGTATATGCGCATAAAATATGACTTTAAGCCGCTAACAGAATCGTTAGGAGCCACTCTTCAGTTCGGCATACATATAATCCACCTATCCACATATCTTCAATAAAATTTCAACTTTTAGAATTGACCATCCTATTTTGGTGGAATAATACTGTGGGAATACTGCCTGAACCAATTCTAAAAATTGAATTTGTATTGACATAAGTGCTCCTTGTATCTATGCCTTATTGAAGAGCAGCTCCTACAGGTAGACTGAAGAGTTTTAAGTCATGATTCACGAGGTGTGAATGTTTGCCTATAAATCAGATATTAAATCGACAATTCATTTGAATAGATTTTATAATAGAATTTTGCGTCCAGTTCTTTCGATACGGGCTACTCTGCTGAATACCCATCAAAAACTCACCTGTCACCGACTGTCACTGCCACCGACTGGCCATATAAACAAACGCAATTTTGGTTTATGAACTCTCACTTCGATTAGACAAGGTTCGGTGCAGCTTCCTCAATGGTCCGAATTTCGGTCTCCCCACGACGAGTCACACTGTTTACCTCAGTCCAAACCGCAAATGTAGTCTATGCCCTTCAGGAATAGCAGTTTCAGTACAATGACATCAACGTACACAGCAGATATCGAATACAGTCTGTGTGGTTTGCCCATGGATGTATTAGGGTTTACCTTCTCTCCCCGCTGGTGTGTCCTCAACTTCTTCTTCGTTTTGTTTACTGTCTTCTTCTTCTTCTTCTTCTTCTTCTTCTTCTTAATGGCTTTTACCGGCGGTTGACATCCTCTTTGTTGTATTACCGCCATCTACTGGTTTCATATATTACTAATCATGTCATTACTAGTAATTAAATCCTTTCCACTAAACCTGTATCCTTCAAGAAATCAAAATCCTACATTTCCTTGCATTCTCTGCTAGTTTTAACACTGTTTCCATTGGAAATTGCTGTTCTGACTCAGTTGGCCTGTTGAATGTTTCCCCATGATGTGCAAAATTTTATTTAATCCGCTATGCCCTATTCTTAACCTTGAAATAATCTCTTCATCTCTTCTACTCCTTCCTGTACCAATTGCATATTGTATAATATGCAAATGTATTCCATCCCAATATTCCTGCCCCTTCTGATTTATTGTCCTCCAGAAAATTCCCTTTGCTTCCGCTTTACTAAGTTACTATGTTAACAACAATCACCTCTCTCTTTACCTTCTCATTTCCTCTTATTCCAATATAGGCTGGTATCTAAATAAAAGTAACCTTTGTCACAAGCCAACAGGTTATTTGCAATTACTTGCTACATCTTGTATATGCTACAAGTAATTCATATAGTAGGCTATATCTGACTTAGATAGACTTAAAATGAGTCAAATACAACAACATAAGAGCTGACTACTTCAAGACTGAATAACTGAACAAGTGAAGAACAAGCATGTCAAAAAACTAAAAACTAACATATGAACTCTAATTATCTTGATACCACACCTCTACTAAATGTCATGTATGTCATGTTAATGGTTATGTTATGTTATGTCAGATTCGTTTTTGTATTCCTGCTTTGTCAACATTGTAAATGTACAGTGAAGCCAATGCGAACCTGCTGAATTTGTACAGATAGGAGATAAGAAATGATTCTAGTGATCTGTTCTTTCTGAATCCAGGCTGCACGCATTACATACACTCACCGGCCACTTCATTAGGTACACCTTACTAATACTGGGTAGGTATCAGCTTTCAGCTCAGTGTCAACCGGCTACCAAAGTGCCATCTGCCTCAAGGTTCGACGTGTTGCATTCTGAGATGCTGTTCTGCTCTCCACAGTTGTAAAGAGGTTATCTGAGTTACTGTCGCCTTTCTATCAGCTCCAACCAGTCTGGCCATTCTCCTCTGACCTCTGCCATCAACAAGGCATTTTTGCCCAGAGAACTGCTGCTCACTGGATATTTTCTCTTTTTCTGACCATTCTCTGTAAACCCTAGAGATGGTTGTGCGTGAAAATCCCAGTAGATCAGCAGTTTCTGAAATACTCAAACCAGCTCGTCTGGCACCAACAACCATGCCACGTTCAAAGTCACTTAAATCACCTTTCTTCCCCATTCTGATGCGTGGTTTGAACTTCAGCAGATCGTCTTGACCACGTCTACATGCCTAAATGCATTGAGTTGCTGCCACGTGATTGGCTGATTAGATATTTGTGTTATCAAGCAGTTGAACAGATGTACCTAATGAAGTGGCCGGTGAGTGTAGTTTTGTTTAGGATACATTTTTCTTCACTGTTAAATGTTTATTATGTACTAGTTATGTATTTGCATTATTGTTATTATAAATCATTATTTATTTTTTGCTCTATTTGTTTTTCCTTGTATTTAGATGCTTTGGCCACACTATTTATCTGAAATTCATGCTAATAAAGCAAACTGAATTGAATTGAGAGCCAGCCAGTACACTTGTTGGGGTTTTGCCGCCACCTTTTGGTAGAAGAAAGACACAGCAAAACTAAATTGTTTTTGTTAGATTGTAACTTACTGGATACAGATTGATTTGCAGACGTGATTAATTTATTGTTAAGTATAAATCACATTCATATAATATCACAGTAATGCACTGTTTGGGACTGGAAAAACAAGACTTTATTTAATTTTTAGTGTATGTGATTTGATTATTAAAATAAAAAAAATCTACAGTTCACTTTAATAGTGTTTTTTTTTAAGTTTTTTTTTTAACACAACCATGGTGTTATTTATATACTTCATTGTATATGTCAGTGCTAAATCAGGTTTCTGAATGGTGGGTGTACAACCATGAAATTCAAAACTTTTCTGAAGGCTTAAATCAGGATAGTCTGACAGGCTGTATTTTCCAGTTACATCAGTTTTCTGAGCCTTTCATGTCTCTAAATCCACCCTGAATCTGCCCTTCCAGTGGGATCAAGATTAACTTCAAAACTCCTGGCATCAAAACTCTCCTAATCCCTGCCTTTGAATTTGAAAAACACAGGGACAACTTTTAAACCTGATTAAAGGTAGGACTGGATTCTCCAATCTAAATTCCAAAACGGAATGATCAGAACCTCATTTATCAGTTTTAAAAATCATTTGCAGATTTAATCCAATCCCTGAGGACAAATAGTCAGCACCTGAACTGCAGGAGCATCAGTCACCAAAACTGTAAAATCATTTAATGTGCAAGGAGAACAGTCTGGGAAATCATGCCAGTATGACAACTACATCACAAAATGCATCAAAAATCTTCAGTGAGCTTCACCAAGCTGGTATTTCTAATGGCAGGGCTGCCATTGAGAAACCACTGATATCCAAGATGCATAACCTGGTGTAAGGAGCACAAAACCTGAAGCCCTGAGCCATGGACAAAACAGGAATCTGGTCTGATGAGTCTTTCAGCGTTTTTCCTCCATCCAGACAGGTTTATGTTTGTAGAAAGACAAAGGAAGCCTTCAACCCACAATGTCTGTTGCCATCTGGTGAATATGGTGGTGGATCAGTAATATGGCAGCCATCTAGTGGGAGTAATGAGGTCTGATGAATGATCTGCATGGTCGTATAACAGTCAAGGTGTTGTATTTGGAACACAAACACTCCATACACATTGCTAAACAAATTCAACAGAAGTTTGATGAAGTCAAACTTCTTCCATGGCCTCCACAATTAACCTATCCTTAATATCATTAAACCTTTATGGGAAATACATTTCCTCCTCCTTCATCCGTCAAAGGAACGGAGGCTTTCCTTCTTGAAGAAAGCTGGGATATCCCACTACACAGTTCAGAGCCCAGTTTTTTATTTTAATTTTTAATCTGGATCAGAATGACAAAGGTTTTTATCCAGGGTAAGACTGGTCTTAGTGATTTGAATCGTTTTTTTTGAGCCAGTCTTTAAATAGATCTCCATCTCACCATTTGTTGGACAAATAATGTTACAACCAATGATATGTTATTGGGCCAAAATGATAAGAGGGAACTGGATGAAAAAGTGTCAAAGACAGTTAGCTTTATTCACTTATCTGCACAGGTTTACAATGCAAATTCAAAGTCTCACTGGATGGCAAAAATTCCAAACAAAACTTCAAACTGTTTTCATTCATTAATCCAAGGAGCCTTTTAAAAATAAAAGGCTCACAAGAGCATCTCATTGACCATCAGTGACATTTAATAAAATGTAAACATCATATAGGGATGGGACGATATATCGAAATTCAATATATCGCAATAGAAAATAGTGACAATACGTATCATGGGGCAGAAAAACAAATCATATTAGCTCCATTTTATTCTGCTGTAGTAATCACAAATGAGATGCTTGGCCATCACAATTTCACAAGCTCTCCATCCAAATTATATTATTTGCACTTTTTAAATTGTTGTTTACATTCTAGAAAGCCTATGCCATTGCTAGAAAGATTGGCTCAGAAATAAACGTAATTCTGACTTTGTTGTCACTAAACTTTTATTTACTACACCATATCGTCGTTTTATCGAATCGTGAACGCCATATCGCATATGGAATCGTATCGTCAGATAAGCGTGTAGTCCCATCCCTATTAATCTATATTCAAGATAGAGTATTTTGCCCACATCCACACCAGTTGTAAGATCCATACAAAGCCCTTAATGTCTCCGTGGGATCAAGATTATCCTGATTTTTCTACAAAGCAGCACAAGGTGGGGTTGAAGCTGTTCTGAAGGCAAAGGCTCCTTATTAGATACTCCATATTCATATACTGTTAGCTGTTTCCGTTATTCTGTCCGCAGTCTGTATTGTGCATTATCTCTGGCTGGACACCGGCGATACCAGGCACCGGCAGGAACGTGTCCGTGGCTTCAACCTCCAGAGTCTGCAAGGTAGAGGGACCGTGCCGCGGACTCTCGAAACTGAACCCCAGCCGCTTCAAGGTCCGTCGGGTTGTCCGCAGAGAAATGGGCTTCTCCACGCCGCTGCTGTTGTACTGAGCCCGTATCTGCAGAGTGGTGGCCCGGCTGTTTTCCTCCACCAGCTTCTCTATTATCCTCTCGCCCGTGTCGTCGACGAGGCGTTTTCTCCCGCAGGACTGCCGCTGGCTGGAGGTTTTGTGGCTGTGGCACCAGTCTCGGTAAACTCGAGATATCGTAGTCCGTGAAAATCCCAGCAGGTCGGCTGTTTTTGAGATGCTGGTCCCCGCGCGTCTGGCACCGACGATCATTCCGCGCTCAAATTCACTCAAGTCTCGCGTCTTGCCCATTCTGCCGTTTAGTGACCAAGGGTAACGAATGCATTCAGTCCTGTGTGGGGAAAAGACGGTAGACACGAATGCTCCCTGCTAGAAAACAAAACTTTCAACTTTCAAGTCGTAAATAGAGGGTTTGTGATGGATTTCTCCAACTTCCTTCTTCGTCTTCTTCTTTTGTTTTGAGGCGGTTGACATCCAACTGAAAGGTGCATTACCGCCACCTTCGTCTTCTTCTTCTTCTTCTTCTTTTACGGCGGTTGGCATCCAGTTTATTGGTGCATTACCGCCACCTTCTGCTCCGGAGTGTGGACCAGACAATAGATTTACAATCTAAATCCCTTCAAAACACACACACACACACACACACACACACACACACACACACACACACACACACACACACACACCTAAACTACATTTTGTCCTCCATGCTTTACAACCTAGTCCTACTATAAAATCCCTATCCATGTCAGCCACCCTAGCACCCTATCCCTATTTATCCATCATATCCTATAAAAAAACCCTGTATCCCTTAAGAAATCTAACAGTACCCTGATCTGTGCTCTCACACCCATGCTCAGTAATCCTTTTGATGTGAATTCCTGCACCCCTAATTCCCTCAGATTAATCCTCATCATCTCTCCCTGTGTCCCATACCCCCTACAACTCAGAACTATGTGCTCCACTGACTCCTCCTCCTCCTGACATCCCTCACACAATCCTGTCTGGTGTTTCCCTACCATTTTCAGTGTTTTGTTTAGTGCAAAGTGCCCCAACCTTAACCTTGTCAACGCAATTTCTGTCCACTACCTACCCTAGTAACTTTGACACTGTTTTGAATTTGATATAAATGCCTCCCTTTCCCCTCTCTGTCCCACCTTTCTTGCCACATTTGGTTGATTTTTTCCCAGATTACACATTTAACCTCTGCTTTACTGATACTAATTTGCATTTCTATATTTCCTTTCTTTAAAGCCCTCTTAGCCAACTCATCCACCCTCTCATTCCCCCTCACCCCTACATGCGCTGGAACCCACAGAAATTTTACCAGTCCTCCCTGATTTGCTGTTCTTGTGACTGACTGAAGGACTTCATAGCACATCTTGACGGCTGTTTGAATGGAAAGACCTTAAACTTGCTAGGGCTGAGGATGAATCTGAGCATATCAACACTTTATCTAGTCTAGTTTTTTCCACCCATCGTAGTGCAACCAACACTGCCAACATCTCCACTAACCCCTAACTTATTGGATGTTCTTCTGTTGATTCCAATTCCTTTTGCTGGTATTGCCACCCCAAATCCTATCACTCCTGTCTCAGGTTTTTTAGCACCATCCGTATAAATCTGTGTAAAATCACTATACTCTTTCATTACATGATAGTTAAATGCACTTACCAAATCAATTTTATCTTTTTCTTTCCTTTTTACCTCTAACAAATTTACCGCCACCTACTGGGACCAGGAGATTATGAGAAGAAAAAAAAAAAAAAAGATAATATATTCTTTCAGCTAAACCAGTGATGTGACTATTTGCTTGGTGAATTCCCAAGAAGGCCCTCTAATTGTTCTGTTTTGCTTCCTTCAACAACACAAATTGCCTACATCACTCCTCATCATACTTTCTACAATACATGTTCTACTGATACTACAATGTATGCAGTCTCCTGTGGAGTTTCCCTATCTTATGAAGAGTGTAGTTGAGACCTGTATGTCCTATTCTTAAACGGGTTATAATGTTCTCTTCCCTTGAATCTTATACAGATGTCTACCTTTTTTGTTATTGTCCCAATGTTCTTTCCAGACTGAGATTTTTATTAATATTTTAGCCTCAGCTTTACCGGGATAGGTAAGACTTCAGCTTTTTTTTTTTTAATTATCTGTTGCAACTTAAAATCTATGACTGGTTTTGAGAATTTCCAAGGAGGAATTATAGAGATTGGAACTGTGGGGCTGTAATGAAAATTGTGTAGTCCTACACTTTCAGCCCCAATCCATCCAAAGCTTCTAATGTTCGATTCATTACATTCCCAACATTCTTTCAACACAGCCTTTGTAGGATGTGAGTTGCCATGCCCCTGAAGATTAGCCCTGTAAGCCAACATTAGTTTGACCCTCCTCATTCTTACAAGCATTTCTCCTATCCGTACCTGTAACGCAGATATAGATGATGATTTAAATGTCCCACTGCAGATCCCGAGAGCTTGGCACTGTATCACATCTATTACTAAGGTTAGTCTGTGAAGCCAACGGCAATTATCCAAAAGTAACCTCATGAGTGCCCAATATATATTTTCTAGTGACGACCTACTAGCTCCCCAGTCCTGTCCTGACAAACACCAAAGTATATCATTCAACTTTTTACACTTACCGCTGATCTTATCTATATGATAGTTCCAAGTGAGCTTTTCATCAAACCAAACTCAGAGGAATCTAACTGCTTTTACCTGCTTTAATGGTTGCCCATACCATTTTAATGAGACTGGTGTTACTTTCCGATGTCTTGAAAAGCATATTACCTGTGGTTTTGGTATGGATAATTTGAATCCCCATTTATTTACCCATTTTTCTACTTTAACTATTGCAGACTGCGTTTTCTTTAAAACATAATTTCTCCCTCTTATCCAGACAGCTTAGGGATACAGGAGCTTTGATTCCATCATTTCAGAGTCTGTATTACCATTTTCTCCAGACGACGACACTGAAAGTAGTGTGCTGGTGAAAGGAATGGGGTTACAGGTTATGTCTGTCCCTTTGCATAGGGTGAAGCTGTTTTCAGACCTAGTGCAAGGTGAGGTACCCATGGGAGTACGCCCCTCTCTGCCTATTGAGGGCATAGCAATGTTCCTGGATAACCTGGCAGGGTTGAAGTAACCACCGTCTCTGGAGGTTACTTCAATACCTCTTGTGGAGGAGGCCGACCAGTCCAACCAGAGTCACCCAGAGGCGTTTGCAGCCTGTGCAGAAACACGCCATGATCCTGTTAAGATTGAAGAAAATGACCCAGAAAAATTATTTTCCCCTCGCCTGTCCTCCCTTCCTCTGTCTTGCATAGAGATTTAGAGATGGAACAGAGAAATGATCCAACCTTGCAGGACTAGTTTTTATGAAGTTCTCCCTACTGAGGAGGTGGAGAGCGCTACATGTGGGTACTTCCTCCAAGAGGGACTTTTGGTGAGGAAATGGGACATGCCAAATGTTACACCCGCTACAAATCACTAGCATAAGGAATGACAATCAAGGAGGTAAAGAGAAACATGTTTATTACAAAAGTTAAGCTTGACAATTTACATCCGCCCACCTTAACCTCCTTACAGTTTACTTCCCAGCTATCACTGACAGGACAGGGGCTGAGTTCCACTAAATCACACCAGTGCACACTATAATTAATAAGTCTTGCACGCTAGGTTGGTTAACACATTCCAAAGTTTAACACACGTGATTAATGTCACTGCAAACAAATAATAACTCTGTCACACCTTAAGCCTGCCCTGACTGTCTGACTGGGATTCGACCTGAGTAAAGGTATTGATGGGGGAAGCAAACAGATGGATAATAAAACAGAACAAACAAACAAAAAGAAAAAAGAAAAGAAAACTAGTCCGCCCCAAGGGCAATACCCAGATCTTTTTGCCCGCTACCAGCACACTTGCCAGGGCGGACTAGACAGAAAAAGCAATCCCAAAAACAAACTGGCAAACAACAAAAATAGTCCCACGGCAATTACCACGGACATTACAGTGACAGATGTCAACCAAGGTTCGAAGTTTAGTTGTGCAAACTGCCCATGAAGTTGCAGGACACTTAGGGATTAAAAAAACCGTAACAGAGTTGTGCGTTACTTCTACTTGTCCCGACTGAAGAGGGATGTTTCGGCGTATGTCAAAACCTGTCATACTTGCCAACTGACTGGTAAGCCTAACTAACCAGTCTATCAAGCCTGCCCCTCTTTACCTAATACCAGCAGTCGGCCAACCATTTGAGCATCTGCTTATCAATTGTGTTTGTCCTTTACCCCGGTCCAAAGCTGGCAGCATATATTTGCTAACTGTAATGTGTCAAACCACATGGTACCCTTCAGCCTATCCCCTCTGCAACATAACTACCAAATCTGCTAAGACTTTAGCCCAGTTTATCTCCATCTTTTGTCATGGCTCTTGCCATGACTCTAGTTTTCCTTGTGTTTCTCGTTGTTCCCTGCCCCCTGTGTGTCTCCGCCTCCCTGGTTTGTCTTTCTGTGTTTGTCTGTGTCTGTCGTGTGTGGCGTGGGCGTGGCTCCCTCTCCTTCCCAGCTCCTGGGCTCCTGAGTTGCCGACACACCTGAACCTCATCACTCATCACCTCCTGTATATCAACCCCGGCGTACCTACCAGTGGTCGCCAGATTGTTCCACCAACTCCGTGGTAGACACACTCTCGGTCGCTCTGCACTTTATGTCTGGACTTACCTTGTGTATCAAGTTCTGTTAATGTTGATCGTGTCTCTCCTGTGCCCAGGATTTCCTCCATGAGTCTCTCCACCTGCCCACGCCACATCTGCCAGCCACCCAGCTTTTCTGCCTGTCCGCCAGCTCGTTACACTCCAACCCGAGCTCCAGCCAGCCGTCTCGCTCGCCGGCTAACCCACCAGCTCGTCAGCTCGCCGGTCAGCCCAGCTCCGATCATCTTCCCTACTCCGGCTGCCTGCCTTCATCTCACCACTTCTAATTCCAACCTCCAATAAATCGCTTTTCCTTTTACATTTTGTCTGTGTCTGCATTTGGGTCCAAGAAGACAACCATTCCTAACAGAACAATCTGGCCAAGAATGGACCCAGCAGACACTGACACCCTTCGCCAGGCTATCGCTAACCAGGGCGCACTCGTGGGCCAACACGACCAGACCCTCCGGGACGTGATAGAGACCCTGCGGTCACTTACCTCCAGTGTGTCCCAGCTGACTGGACAAATGGACCAAGTTGCCGCGCAGTTTTTGGCTCCCCTGACCGGGACTGCAGGTCTATCCTCTGCTGGTCCTTCACCTCCTCCGCCGCCAGCCATTCCGGCTCCGCTTCCTAGAGAACCTTTCGTCCCGACGCCTGAACGCTACACAGGAGATCTGGGAACTTGCCGTCGATTCCTCCTGCAATGTTCCCTTGTGTTTGAACAACAACCCTCCACGTATATCTCAGATAAGTCCCGTATAGCCTATGTCATTGGGCTTTTGAGTGGTCAAGCTTCTCTTTGGGCCACAGCTGTTTGGGAGAGTCAGTCTGAGATTTGTAGTTCATATGACAGATTTGTAACAGAGATGAAGAAGGTTTTCGATCATCCCGTTCGAGGCAAGGAAGCCTCAAAACGGCTCCTTTCTCTCCGTCAAAATTCTCTGTCAGTAGCAGAATATGCAGTAGAGTTCAGAATTCTAGCGGTAGAGAGTGGGTGGAATGAGGAGTCTTTACAGGGAGTTTTTCTCAACGGTCTCAGTGAGAGCCTTAAGGATGAGCTAGCGGCTAGGAATGAGACGACTAGTTTGGACTCCCTCATTTCCCTCTCGATTAGGCTTGACAACCGCCTTAGAGAGCGCCACAGGGAGAAAGCTAGCCGTTTTTCCGTTTCCTCTCCTAGTTGCACCCCTAGAATCCCCTCTCGTAGCAGCTCTAACCAGTCAGTCTCCCTCGGGGTTACTGCCAGTCAGTCGTCTGTAGTCGCCGTGGACGAGCCCATGCAGGTGGGTCGAACCCGTCTTTCCCCAGCGGAGCGTCAGCGACGGATGAGGACCGGCGCCTGCATCTACTGTGGCCAGGACGGTCACTTTCTGGCAGCATGTCCGCTTCGGCCAAAAGAGGAGGCTCGTCAGTGACTGTGGGGGTACTGATGAGCCATACCACCATCTCTTCAACTCCCCGCACTCGTATGCAGTTCCATGCTTCCCTGCTCTGGAAGGAAGATTCCATCCCGGTGCTTGCTCTAGTTGATTCCGGCGCTGATGCGAATTTCATTGATGCCAATCTGGTTTCCCAAGCTGGCATTTCCACCGAGGCCCTTTCTTCCACGCTGGAGGCAAATGCACTGGATGGCAGGCTTCTGGCTCGGGTCACCCACCGTTCCGTACCCCTCAACCTTCTCATTTCAGGAAACCACAGGGAGTCCATTCAGCTCCACCTGATCTCCTCTCCTCTCGCTCCTGTGGTTCTGGGTCGGCCCTGGTTAGAGTTGCATAACCCGCATATAGACTGGTCTACGGGGACGGTGGTTAGTTGGAGTGTCTTCTGTCATTCTCATTGCCTCCAATCTGCTCTGGCACCTGGGGAGTCCGCCGTTTCTCCCTCTCCCGAGCCTCCTGATCTCTCCTCCGTGCCTGCTGAGTACCATGATTTGGGAGAGGTATTCAGTAAACAGCGAGCCCTCGCCTTACCTCCTCATCGGCCGTATGATTGTGCCATCGATCTGCTACCTGGAGCTCCTCTGCCCTCTAGTCGTCTCTACAACCTGTCTCGTCCTGAGCGGGAGGCCATGGAGAAGTACATCCACGACTCCCTGGCCGCCGGACTTGTTCGTCCTTCCTCTTCTCCCGTAGGAGCGGGGTTTTTCTTCGTGGCCAAGAAGGATCTTACCCTGCGTCCTTGTATTGATTTCCGTGGTCTAAATGATATAACGGTAAAGAACAAGTATCCTCTTCTTCTCATTGACTCTGCTTTTGTGCCCCTACAACAGGCTACTGTTTTCTCCAAGCTGGATCTCCGGAACGCTTACCACCTTATTCGGATTCGAGAGGGAGACGAGTGGAAGACGGCGTTTAACACTCCCCTGGGACACTTCGAGTACCTGGTGATGCCCTTCGGTTTAACCAACGCTCCCGCCGTCTTCCAGGCTCTCGTTAACGACGTCCTCCGAGACATGTTGAACCGCTTCATCTTCGTTTACCTGGATGACATTCTGATCTTTTCTCGGGACATGGAGGAACATACCCAGCATGTGCGGTTAGTGCTCCGTCGTTTACTTGAGAACAAACTGTTTGTGAAAGCCGAGAAGTGTGAGTTTCATAAGTCTTCTGTGAGTTTCCTGGGTTACATCATTGAGCGGGGACAGGTGAAGACGGACCCGGCCAAGATCCAGGCAGTGTCGGAGTGGGCTAGACCTACTACCCGGAAACAACTCCAGCGATTCCTGGGGTTTGCTAACTTCTACCGGCGTTTTATCAAAGACTACAGCAGAGTTGCAGCTCCCCTAACCCAGCTAACCTCTCCTGTTTATAGCTTCTCTTGGACCCCTGAGGCTGATACCGCGTTTAACCACCTCAAGAGACTCTTTACCTCCGCCCCGGTTCTGATTCACCCAGATCCCTCTAGGCAGTTTGTGGTAGAGGTGGATGCTTCTGACTCGGGAGTGGGGGCTGTGCTTTCTCAGCGTGCGGCCGACGACATGAAACTACATCCCTGTGCATTTTTCTCCCGACGTCTCTCCCCTGCAGAGAGCAACTATGATGTGGGTAATCGAGAGCTACTGGCTGTGGTTCTGGCTTTGGAGGAGTGGAGACACTGGCTGGAGGGCTCCGAACATCCCTTCATCGTTTGGACTGATCATAAAAACCTCTCCTATCTCCGTTCTGCCAAACGACTGAACTCTCGTCAAGCTCGGTGGGCATTGTTCCTTGGCCGTTTCAGTTTCACCCTCACCTATCGCCCTGGTTCTCGGAACGTTAAGCCTGATGCTCTCTCTCGCCAGTCTGCACTCGAGAAATCAACCTCAGAGCCGGAGCCCATCCTTCCCTCTTCCTGTGTGGTTGCTGCAGTTACGTGGGAAGTGGAGGATGTAGTTCGAGAAGCGCAACGCACCCAGCCAGATCCAGGTAATGGTCCTCCTAACCGTCTGTTTGTGCCTGAATCCGCCAGGTCCCAGGTTCTCCAGTGGGGACACGCCTCGAAGCTCTCCTGCCACCCCGGTCTCCATCGCTCGCTGTCCTTCATCAAGCGGCGATTTTGGTGGCCCTCTATGGAGAAGGATACCAGGGGTTTTGTGTCAGCCTGCTCTGTTTGTGCCCGCAGTAAATCTTCTCATCTTCCTCCAGCTGGATTACTGCGACCTCTACCCGTTCCCAGCCGTCCTTGGTCCCATATTGCGGTGGATTTCGTCACCGGCTTACCTCCATCATCTGGTAACACTACCATACTTACCATTGTTGATCGGTTTTCGAAGTCTGTCCATTTTGTTCCCCTTCCTAAACTCCCCTCTGCCACTGAGACAGCTGATCTTATGGTTAATCATGTGTTCCGGCTTCATGGTATTCCACTAGACATTGTCTCCGACAGAGGACCACAGTTCATCTCTCAAGTGTGGAAGAGTTTTTGCCAGGCGCTGGGTGCCACTCGCAGTCTTTCCTCTGGTTACCACCCCCAAACGAACGGCCAGACGGAGCGGGCAAATCAGGATTTGGAAGCAGCTCTTCGGTGTGTCACAGTGCGCAACCCGTCCAGCTGGAGTTCACTCCTACCCTGGGTCGAATACGCTCACAATTCCCTCACCAGCTCCGCCACAGGTATGACCCCTTTCCAAGTCTCTCTGGGTTTCCAACCTCCTCTTTTTCCCGCTCAGGAAGAGGAGGTGGCGGTGCCGTCCGTGCAGGCCCATCTCCAGCGGTGTCGTCGCATTTGGAAGGCGACTCGTGCCGCCCTTCTCCGCTCTGCTGCCCGTAACCAGCGCTTTGCCGATCGCCACCGGACTCCTGCGCCTGCATACCAGCCGGGACAAAAGGTATGGCTTTCCTCTCGGGATTTGCCTCTGCTGACAGAGTCTCGCAAATTGGCGCCCCGTTTTGTGGGTCCATTTGAAATTGAAGGGATCGTCAATCCATCTGCTGTGCGCCTTAAGTTGCCTGCCTCCATGAGGGTCCATCCCACGTTTCATGTCTCCCTTCTGAAGCCTGTCTCTTCCAGTCCCTTATCGCCTCCCACCGCTCCCCCTCCACCTCCCCGGATGATCGACGACCATCCAGTTTACACTGTGCATCGACTCCTGGATGTTCGCCGCCGTGGCCGGGGGTTCCAGTTTTTGGTGGACTGGGAGGGATATGGTCCTGAGGAGCGTTCTTGGGTTCCCAAGCGGGACATTCTGGATCCTTCTCTCATCCGTGATTTCTATCGGGAGCATCCGGATAGGCCTGGTGGGTCACCTGGAGGCGACCGTTGAGGGGGGGGTACTGTCATGGCTCTTGCCATGACTCTAGTTTTCCTTGTGTTTCTCGTTGTTCCCTGCCCCCTGTGTGTCTCCGCCTCCCTGGTTTGTCTTTCTGTGTTTGTCTGTGTCTGTCGTGTGTGGCGTGGGCGTGGCTCCCTCTCCTTCCCAGCTCCTGGGCTCCTGAGTTGCCGACACACCTGAACCTCATCACTCATCACCTCCTGTATATCAACCCCGGCGTACCTACAGTGGTCGCCAGATTGTTCCACCAACTCCGTGGTAGACACACTCTCGGTCGCTCTGCACTTTATGTCTGGACTTACCTTGTGTATCAAGTTCTGTTAATGTTGATCGTGTCTCTCCTGTGCCCAGGATTTCCTCCATGAGTCTCTCCACCTGCCCACGCCACATCTGCCAGCCACCCAGCTTTTCTGCCTGTCCGCCAGCTCGTTACACTCCAACCCGAGCTCCAGCCAGCCGTCTCGCTCGCCGGCTAACCCACCAGCTCGTCAGCTCGCCGGTCAGCCCAGCTCCGATCATCTTCCCTACTCCGGCTGCCTGCCTTCATCTCACCACTTCTAATTCCAACCTCCAATAAATCGCTTTTCCTTTTACATTTTGTCTGTGTCTGCATTTGGGTCCAAGAAGACAACCATTCCTAACATCTTTGGCATTCCAAAGGTGATCCAGAGGGACCAAGAGTTGAATTTCACTTCACACGTTTGCAGAAGTTTTGCAGGCAACTACGGGTCATACATGCTCAAGCATGTGCTTATCATGCTCAAAGTCAGGGAGCCTTAGAGCTGTTTCATCAAATCCTGAAGTCGCTGCTGAGAGCATATTGCCCCGAGTGAGACAGTGACTGGGAGGAGGGTTTACCATGGTTGATGCTTGCTGCTAAGAAGGTAACCCCAGAGAGTACTGGTTTTAGTCCTAATGACTTAATGTTTGGACATAACGTATGTGGCTCCTCAGCTGTGTTGCAAGATGACTGGAAAGCACTTGAACCCCCCACAAACCTGTTGGACTATATTCAACGGTTTCAGCCGACTGCTTTATGAAGCAGGGAAAAAGGTTAAAACAAATTTGGGAGCCTAACAGAGTGAGGAAACTGTTGTTCGATTGTGACCAGGTGTTGGCAGTCTTGCCTCTTATTGATTCCCATTTCCAGGCTATGTTTGCCTTATTCAGTTCTACATTCGGTGTCTGAGCAGAGGCCCGTTCCATAAAGCGCGCTAAGAAAAGTGGGGATTAAAATCCAAAACCTGACTTGAATGAACCTAACAAATCAGTCGGGGCTAAAGCGGTTCCATAAAGGTCAATTCAAGTTCACGCAATCAGACTAATTCAAGACAGGTTCAAGTAGTCAAGATAATTGCGTGTGCACGCCATTCTTAAGCAGCCAGAGAGGTCGAACATGGATCACATCGATACACAATGGCTAAAAGCAATGGTAAAGAGAGAGCGGCGATGTTCACGGCCACCGAGCAGCGCTTGTTACTGGAACTATATGAAGAAATGAAACCTCTAATCACCAAAAAAGGAAATACAGCTGCCATAAACAAAGCAAGAGAGAAAGCCTGGCAAGAAATTGCTGATCGATTGAATGCGTAAGTAGCAACTAAGTTAAAATGTAATGAAATATTTTGATACAACCAAATTAAATCTTGGGCACAATAACGTTACAATCAAACAGTTAGTAAGAACAGAAAACCTGTAGGTTATTAAAATATCTTATACAAGAATAAATAGATATTAAACCTCAAGGCTGCAAATGTATACATGTTCACTCGTTTAATATATACATATACTGTATATTATGTATATTTGATGAATGATTTCAACAAATGAAACTAAATATAAAAATATTGTTCAGAATGGTAAGTATGCCTATAGGCTATATAAGCACTTAAGCATAATCAGCTTGATGCTAGAACTGTCCAGTCTCATGATGTTTATTAATTGCAGCTGCAAAAAAGAAGAGTGATGTTGCTGGCACCGGGGAGGGCCACCACCAGCACACTTTACTCCTGCAGAGGAGCTGGCCTTGGAGCTGAACAAGCGGAGGCCAGTCATTGAGGGAATAGAGGGGGGAATAGCGTCGGCATCCATGCCACCTAGTACAAGGAGTGACTACATAAAATGTTGATATATCTATTTGCATATTCTTGACCAAAGTCTTTGTTCTAACATGCTTTGTTTCATAGTGATGGCAAATTCTGTGTGCCTATTGGAGCCACCAGACATCATGCAGGACCCTGTGAGGCCCGAGGCAAGCAATGATTGCACATTATACACTTAAAGCCCTACTTGTGTGGTGAGGTGCTCATAGTGTGTTTTTTTTTTTCCAACAATTATTGGCTGCAGGACACTGAGACCCTTCTAGGACCCTCTCAGGCTGGGACCACAGGTGACAAAGTGAGTATTAACTAATGAATACAATGCCAAGAGCATTCCAAAAAATAAGTAAACTTTCTGTTGCTACAGAATGCAGAAAACGTTAAGGCAGTGTACAAGCGATACCTCCTCAAACAAATGGATGCACTGTAGACATCCAATACAAAAAATTAAAGATGAGGAAGTTGGAACTGGAAATCCAACAACTGGAGAAAGATGCAAGTCGAACTGCCATAATCAAGACAATGACATATGACCTTTTGTTTTCTTGACACCATTTAATTGTATGCCTTTTCAGGCAGCTTCAAGTTGAAATAAAATATACAAATTATGTGAGTTGTGTGTCTTGTATAATTAAATGAAATTGAGGGGAAAGTGGAAAAAAATGGAAACTACAAAAAAAAGATTAATCAAAGCCTTAACATAAGGACTGGAATATAATGCTAACCAAAATAATTATTTGCATAAAAGTCTCTTATAACCCTGCCTGTTTCATTGTCATCGAAAATTGCCTCATTGCCCCAGTCCTCCTCTACAACCACCCTTGGCGGCCTCTCTCTCCTCAGGCAGGCGATGTTATGAAGCACAACACACGCAACAGTAATGTCACATGCCCTTTGTGGAGTCACTCGGAGGTGGTTCAGGCACTGGAACCTCATTTTGATGAGGCCAAACGGCATCTCTATACGAGCCCTCATGTGTGCGTGGGCAACATTGTAGTTGCGCTGTGCCTCTGTCTGGGGCTCCTGATAGGGAGTCAAGAGATGGGGCAGGCAGGCATATCCCTTGTCTCCCAGCAAAACCCCTGAGAACTCGCCTGGCTAGAGTAAAAATAATTAACTGACTATTTTTTGTAATGACAAATTGATGGTGAAGGTATTTTTAAAGCTGTACTATTTTACATTGCCATATGTTTAGTGAAAAGCCTACCTTGTGACAGTTGCTGGGAAAGAGAAGAGGCCTGAAAAATTCTGGAGTCATGAACTGAGCCAGGCCATTTTGCCTCCACGTTAGTGATGACACATTCTGCATTACAGATCATCTGAAAAAATGGAAAATGTAGGTCATTAGACTGGAATAATATAGGCATAACAAAACATGTCTAAAAAGAGGGATGTGAGTAACTACAACCACCAAGCCCAACTCAGAGGACTCTGTCTTCCTTCTTTAGGAAATCTGTTGGTCAGATTATACAAAATGATAAAAAAAATATTTGCTTACCTTAAAATGTAACTTAATAATGGCATCCATATTACAATATTCTATTTAATATTTTTTGTTTTTGTTTAAGTCTATTTATGTCCATTCAACTTGATAGATAGACAGACAGACAGACAGACAGTTACTTTATTCATCCCCTGAAAGAAATGTTTTGATTAGAAAATTAAAAACCATTTTCTTTGGTTATGAGGATGGAGAAAATTTTAGAACCACACAACCAGGGACCTCCACTGAGAAAGAGTTAGACACAGAACGAAGGAGGCCCACAGAGAAAGAGAGAGACACAGAATGAAGGAGGCCCACAGAGAAAGGGAGAGACACAGAATGAGGGAGGCCCACAGAGAAAGAGAGAGACAGAACCAGGGAGATCCGTAGAGAAAGAGAGACACAGAACCAGGGAGCTCTGCAGAGAAAGAGAGAGACACAGAACGAAGGAGGCCCACAGAGAAAGAGAGAGACGCAGAACCAGGGAGATCTGCAGAGAAAGAGAGAGAGACAGAACCAAGGAGGCCCACAGAGAAAGGGAGAGACACAGAACCAGAGAGAGACACAGAACCAGGGAGGCCCGCAGAGAAAGAGAGAGACACAGTCCCAGGGAGATCCAAAGAGAAAGAGGCAGGGAGGTCCACTGAGAAAGAGAGAGACACAAAAACAAGGAAATCCACTAAGCTACTTAGTGCTACAGAAGGTCGGACCCCACAGACTCAGAGTCAGGAAACAGTCCCTGCATCTGTAGCCATGCAGTTACTACAGGAATACTTTCCTGAGGATATGAAAAGGCATGCTGTTCACTCATTTTATACCTGTTCTAGTACATGTTCCTCACTCTCTGTAACAGAACAATCACGAATAAAAGAAGGGAAAGGAAAGACCAGTTTTAAACATAGCTGGCTCACAGATAAAGCCATTTCTTTTTCAGACGACACAGGGCTTTGGTGGCTAATATACATAGAATGAAAGGGTATGTTCTACCTGCTATGCAGAATTCATAATTCATCTAGCAAGTATAATAAGCACAACACTTTCGATCAGTCAGCCTCCATCAATTTCAAACAAAGCGCTATCAAAGATCATTCTGCATCCAGTATGCACACAGAAACATTCCAAAAGGAGTTGGAAAGAAGGAAGTCCTCCCTGGCTGCTAAATACCAAACAGCTAAAGAGGTGAGAGACACAGTGACATACAATGCCTTTCATTCTGCCTATTGGCTTGGACAGGAGGAAATAGCCAACCACAAGCTGGGTCCTCTGCTTGAACTTGAGGAAGATTTGGGATTGGCACACATGAAAGCTTTTAAACAAAGGAGTCAGAGAAGCCAACAAAGCATGAGACTGCTGCTGGGACAGTTGATTAAGGAAAAGCTGATTGGTAAGATTCAGGAAGCAAAGTATTATAGCATCCTTGTCGACGAAGTCACTGACTCTGCAGTCATGGAGCAACTGCTCATATATGTTGGTTATGTCGATGTCCACGGAGAATCTCATTTTGACTTCCTTGAAGTTAAAGACGTTCTCAAGCAAAGTGACTCTGCTAATGCGGAAACAATCACTGCTCTCATACTTGAAGAGCTACATGCATGTGGCCTACCACCGCAGAATTTGTGTGGTTTTGGATCCGATGGCGCCAGTGTGATGACGGGTTCACAGGGAGGAGTAGGTGCCAGACTGAAGCAGACTTCAGCTATTATGATAAGAAGTCACTGTATTAATCATAGGCTAGCACTAGCATGTGGGGACACAAATGACCTTGTGAAGTACATAGAAGTGATTGAGGTCACATTAAGGCAATTGTAGAAGTGGCTGGAGTATCCGAAGCACTCAGCAGCATTTGTCAAGTCTTGCAAAGCCTCCAGAATGATAGAGCTTGAAGCTGGCAAGAGCGTGACCAAAACTATGTCCCTCAACGTCCAGAAGGCAAGCAGGACACGTTGGCTGTCAACTGGTAAAGCTGTGGCCAGTGTAAGCAAATCTGGTTCCTCTGCTACAGACTCTCAGGCAGTTCAAAGAAAAGGATGCAACTGCATCAGGCCTTCTCCAGCGGATGAACAATACAAAGTTTGTAGGTGGACTGCTCATGTTAAACAAACTCCTGCCTCATTTGAATAACCTGCCAAAACTGTTTCAAAAAGACCACACTGTGGCGGACTCTATAGACATTATTCACCATAATCTGTGGTTTGGGTATGTTTAACACACACAGTTATATTGTGTGCTTCTCAGGGTTAAGGAGACACGGTCCCTTTAAGAAAGTCTGGTTTTCTGAGTCTGACGTCTGCTCGACGTATGTTGTGTTTTTGAGCGCGAAGGAAATTGTCTTGCTCTGTGGTTAAAATAAATGACACACGAGTTGGTGTAGTCAACTAGAGAAGTTGTCCGTCTCAACTTTCCTGCCACTTCTACAACACCTGCTATACATGTCTCAAGCCTGCCCTTGACTCTGAACTGAAAGATATCAGAGAAAACTTTGACATTGTCAGTGACCTGACTGAGCACACTAGTTCTGGTGGCAAGTATGCTGACCTGGAGCTCCAGCATGAGGGTGACCCTCAAGTATCCAAGTTCCTGGAAACATTGGTGCATAATTACACTGAAGCAATGGAAAAGAACCTGGACAATAGGTTCCAGGAGGCCTGCCCTGTGTTCCAGGCTTTCTCAGTATTTGATCCAACTTGCCTCCCTAAGCCCACAGATCCTAATTTTTTGGATTATGGAGACCAATACATAGGAGTTCTGTCTGAACAGCTGAAGATGGATAAGGACCAAGCCCTTGCTGAGTGGAAGAACTTCAAATATATGCTGGCAGATTGGGAGCTGCCAACTAGCATCCTTAAAGGGGAGGGCATTTCACCAATAGCATATGTTTTGAAGAGGGTTGTCAGGGAACAAGCTGTTTTGAATGTGAATTTCCATTACATTGTTGCAATGGCAACAGCTTGCCTATGTCAGCTACTCTCAAATGCACTGGTAGAGAGGAGCAAGTGCCTTCAAAAGACTCAAGACACGCCTGAGGAGTCATCTCAAGAATGATATGCTCTCTTCACTTCTTCACATCACTGTAAATGGGCCACCGAGAAGGTCAGAGGAATGCAAGGAGCTCATTACTGCTGCCACCAGGATGTGGAGGGAGAGCCACAGCAGGAACCTTCCCTCTCTGAAGAAGCTTCCAAAAATTGGTGGAACAGACTTCCTGCAAGCCAATCTCCAAACAAAAGTCAGTATTGGCGTTCAAGTCAATGTGCCTCAGGAGACAGATCAACCAAGTATCAGATCAACCAAGCCCTAGATCTGGCTATGGATGATGATGATGATGATGAGGAAGTAGATGAGGAAGATGACTAAAGGCTGAAGAAAATTGAAAAGAAAAATGCTTTATTTTCCATTTTATTGTATTTTTATGTTTATACCGTAGGCCATCTTGCTGTGAAATGTAAATGCAAGTTAGCAAAATGTAAATGCAATGCAGTTTGTTACCATCGTTACTTTAATTTAAAAAAAGAATACAACCTTAAAAATGTGTGATAGACAACTTTAGCGCACGTTGTTGAGCAGCAGCAGCAGCCTTTTTAAATTATTTGATATTCTGTCTTTATGCTTATATTATTCAATTGTTCTTTGCTATATCCTATTACTATTTGTTGCTGCATTGACCCAGTTTCCCCACAAGGGGCGATATAGTTTCATGTGATCTGATCTCCTGTATTATTGTGTCATAATGTTACTGCATCGGCAACATTCTCTATGCTACACACTGAGGACAGAGCTGCACCTGAACTCTGCTGAACACTGACTGGAAGAAGACTGGAAGTAGACTGGATATAGACTGTTTGCAAACTGGAAGAAGACTGGTTGTAGACTGTTGTAAACGGTTGGTAAACTGGAAGTAGGGTGGCTGTAGATTATGTAAACGGTTTGTAAACTGGAGTAGACTGGCTGTAGACTGGAAATAGACTGGACCTGGGAGGACCGTGTCGTCTTCCACAGCAGAATTTAAGCCCAGCCTCACCAAGAGAGAAGACAATGAAAGCAAGAAGAAAGTGATGGGCGTCAGTTGGGTTTGGTACCTTCACCTCACCAAGTCTAAATGGGATCTGGTAGGTTTTCTCATCTCTTAAGTTCAGAGCAGTTTGATTCCACACCAGGTGGCGCTCTCCAGACTGAAGCTGCTGTTGAATCCTTCTAAATAATTCCCAAAATATCTGTCTCTTATTCAGACATTTGGTGGTTTTAACAAAGTATCTCAAAGTCTCTCTACTGACTTCTCTACTACACCAGCTAAGTTAACATTAGCCATTAAATTAGAACTAGCTTAGCTGCTAACTTTAGTCACCTTGCAAACATTGGCTAGCAACAGCTACCGTTTGAGCTGGAACCAAGTGTTGTGTAATACATAATGATATTTGTAGGTTCAGTTTGACTGATGATACAATGTAGTACTATTGTTTGATTGCTGCCTGACTGATACGCGCATATCTACAGCTACGACAATTATGTCTCCATGACTACCTCCGGCGCAGTTTCAAAATATGAGTCCGTCAAGTAACTATACTTCCGGTGTACGTCCAAAATAAGAGTCCTCCAAGTTACTCTTCTTCCGGTATACTGCAAAAAATAAAGCGCCCTCGAGCACTGAAGCTAAGATGGCAGATGGATGTGCACTGTAAACCCTGATAAGTTCACTTTACGTAAAAAAAATTAGGAAACTCGTTGCCTTAAAAAAACTAAGTAAAGGAAACTACACTGAACAAAAATATAAATGCAACACTTTTGTTTTTGCTCCCATTTTTCATGAGTTGAAATAAAAGATCTAAGACTTTTTCTATGCACACGAAAGGCTTATTTCTCTCAAATTTTGTTCACAAATTTGTTGTGGCCTTTTATTGTGACCAGCCCAAGGCACACCTGTGCAATAATCATGCTGTTTAATCAGCATCTTGATATGCCACACCTGTCAGGTGGATGGATTATCTTGGCAAAGGAGAAGTGCTCATTAACACGGATTTAAACAAATTTGTGAACAAAATTTGAGAGAAATAAGCCCTTTGTGTGCATAGAAAAAGTCTTAGATCTTTATTTCAACTCATGAAAAATGGGAGCAAAAACAAAAGTGTTGCGTTTATATTTTTGTTCAGTATAGTTTGTTAAGTAATAAGTTTAAGTTAAGTTGAAGTAGAGACAACTTGGCCATTTAGAGTAAATTGAACTAGCATTAGTTACTGTAACTCATGATCATGCTTACTCAGAATCATGCTTTCTGATAAATCAGTTACTTGAGTTGTCAATACCTAAGTGAATAAATGCAAGTAATAAATGTAAGTAAGCTGAACTAATAAAAGTAAAATTCCTGAAAGCCCTTGATATTTCACATCCACTACACTTAATTAAATTGAGGAAACTCATTGCCTCAATATTTTTGAGTATGGACAACTAATATATAGCCTACTCACATTTTCTGATTTTCTTCTTTATATACAAAAGACATCACAGGTCACGGTTTATATAATTTATTGTTAACATGTGTTCAAAAAATAGATATGCCAACAATTTAAAGGAATAGTTCACCCAAAAATGAAAATTCTGTCATCATCTACTCACCCTCATGCCAGATGAAACACAGGTGAAATTTGTTGGTTGCCAGTAGCAGTGTTCTCCAAAACAACTGAAGTCAATGGGGAGCAGTTCTTTAGAGTTCCAAAAAAAAAAAAGCCAAACAATCACACGAATAGAAAGACCTATACACCATGATTTGTTGCAAGTCAATCAGCTGTAGTTAAGATTTGCACTAAATTATTATACCACTGACTTCAGTTGTTTTGGAGAAGGCTGCTATGGAGTTGTGCTGGCAACCTCCCTGTGTGTTATATGGACAAACGTCACCTGTGTTTCAACTGGCATGAGGGTGAGTAGATCATGACAGAATTTTCATTTTTGGGTGAACTATTCCTTTAAATTTTTGGCATATCGATTTACTGAATTTTCCTTTAAAAACATTGCACTTTACACCTGTAACTGCACAGACCCAGCGCAGGCAAGAAATCAGAACAATGTTTCAAAAATGTTCTTTCACCCTAAACAAACAGTTCAGACCTTTGCCTCCAAAAGGTCTAAATTTTCTGGGGAAAAAAATACTCTTAGATCAATTTTATTGTGGAAAGTAAAACATAAAAATATAGGTAGAAAATAAAATGTATCCCCACTTCACAGACAATGCAAAATTTTCTTTGCTTTCAAAACAGATGGTTTTTCAATGTTAGTAACTTTGGCGTTCTGGCCCAAACTAAGCAGCACTCGTTGGATGAACTCAAAGGTGTTCTTCATACCCTTTGGGTAGTTGAGGTGGAGTGCATATATCAGGCCAAAGAGAGTATACATAGCCTGTGATAGGTTTTGAAGATTGTCCATCACAATGGTTCCCTCAAGGATGATGGCAACCATAGCGGGCGTCAGGTGCAGTGAGTTTGGTTGTTGCTCAACATGTCCTGGCTTGGCAAAGAGGACACCCACTGGAATGTCGTAGAGGGAGTCAGCAGCATCAGGGTCCTGCAAACAAAGGCATCTTAATCACCTTTACAGCATTACCATACCCCACACTGATGGAAAAAAAAATCTACACGCATACTCACACCGTATTGGCCCAAATAAGATGACCCTGATTATAAGAAAAAAAACCCCGGAAATAAGTCTTTTCGAAAACCAAATCTTGTTTTTATAAAGAATATCATTTTATTTGACAAGAATGTAATGAAAACGCTGAATAAAACAAGGTAGGTTGATATGCAAGACAACCCACTTTTTCAGATGCAATTTCCTGAAAAAACCCCAAAACAAACACTGTCTTATATTTGGGCCAATATGGTGTATATATATATATATATATATATATATATATATATATGAATCTTTTCTTTTTTAATGATCTTGTACACCCATGGAACTACTTTGTAGTGTCATGCAAGTGATGGGCTGGGCACCTTGTGTATGACACTTTAATAAACTAATCAATCAATCAATCAATCAATCAAGCAGTGTAGTAACTGTGGTGGTTTGTTTGAAGTTGGTCATACAGACCTTGCTGTTTTTTCAACTGACAGGTGAGGGTGACAAGATCTTGAAGGAATTTTCATTTTGGGGGTGAACTATTTAAGTGTGAATTTACTTACGCAGCATGTTAATAATAAATTTGCGGTGTCATCACCCAAGATGATGGGAATGCCCATAAGTACCATGGTTCTCACTGCAGTCACATCTGAAGTCTTATTGGGAAAGTGAGAGGGGGGGAAGTTAAGTACATGAGCTTTGTACTGTATACAAATACAGTGGCAGGACATTCACGAAAGTGGCAGGAAAATTACATTATGAAGCCATCATTAAATGTGTCAAAGGTCAAAGCAGCAAAGGCCAAGGGGCAGTTTATGAACATGATAACAACGTGATAAAACAATGGCAGAATTAGGCAATGTGGTTGACCTATTCATTTAAATGCATTCTAAGTGCAATAAGATCATAAATACAAACCTGTTTGCTGTAGAAAATCTGCCAACACCTGCCCTACATGTTCTTTTTTGCGTTGGAAAAGCTCAATGAAGCGTGGACTGTGTCTATCCAGTGCCTCATAGACCTGCTTCTTCAAATCTCTGCCTACAATTCTGTTGAACTCAGCCAAAACCTGAAACAACATGAAAAGATACAAACATTGGAATATTTTGGTAAATGCTTTTAAAAACATTAAGAGATACAAACATTGGAATACATGCTTTTAAAAGCATGAACTTTCAGTGCATTGAAGGATTTGAATGTACACAAGAGTAGTATTTCAGGTCTGGCTTTGTGTGGTGTGTGCGTTACAGTGTGCACTGTTGGTTTGTGTGTGTCTGCGGAGGGAAGGGGGGGAGTTGTGTGTGTGTGCGTTACAGTGTGCGTTGTTGGTTTGTGTGTGAGCTGTTCCGTGTGCCGGCAGCGAACACGTGGAGACTTTTGGTCACGTGGGTGGGGGTGTGTGTCAGTGTGTCAGTGAAAGTGTGTCAGTCGGGAGTGTGAGAGAAAGGATGGAAGGAAGTTTAGGTGTGTGTCTGTGTGTCAGTGAAAGTGTAACTTTTATAATTTATAATTTAACATTTGCCACCGACTCCGTCCGTTTGTCATCAGATGTGTTGTTATAATTACTTGTTTTGATAATGTGTATCCTATGTATGCCTTGGTGTTCGCCTATTGACAGCTGTCCTGTCATCATAAATCCTGTTTGGGGATGTGTCTCAACACGTTTTTTATTGACCGTTTGGGGTTGTGTCTCGCCATGTTTTTATAGGTCTTTATTTAAATTTTGGGGTGTTCTAGGAGTGGCCTAACGCTTCTAACTATTTAAAGTGTGAGTGCTTCTTCGATGCCCAGACAACACAGAATCAACGCCGACCAACTGTAGGACTCACCGCTCTCTGCTGCACCGACCGGTCTGTTTTCTTCATTTAATTCCAGCGCCTTCCGTCGTTACGTACTCATCTGTAACCCTATCGTATTTTCCGGCTACGGGACATCACGATGGAAAACACAGGTACGCCCTCTAACGCTTCAACACCGCTTCGTAGAGTGAACATAGTTGATGCTGCGTTAATTATGGCTCCCAAAAAGAAAAGGAGTGTTCCTAAAACCCTGCCATGTTTTCTAGACCAGAAAGCATGGGCTCCGCTATATGAGTGGAATATGGATGACGGACGTGTCTCTGGGTATCTGTTTGAGAAAGGACAAGTATGTCTTTATACAAGAGAGGCTGATGAGATGTTTTTGAAAGAAGTTACTCCACACATTCGTTTTTTTGAAAAAGACTGGAGTGTGATTAGAGATAAAATATGCCCGGGGCTAAATAATACTCAAGGACTGTACGAGGCCCAATGGGATGGGTCAGTGGAAGGTGGAAACGGATATAGCCATGAAGGACCCTGAATCCTACATCTTTTTCAGAAAATGTCTGGATAACTCTGTTATCCACAATGCACGGCGTGGCACCCCTGATGAGGCCAAGTTATACCCCCTCACTGCTGAAGAATGGGGGTCATGGTTTACTACAGGATTTCTAATCCGCTGGAGTGATTGGGAGAGACCACAAGATGTTTTCTCTCACATCAATGTTTTGTTCAAGTGGTATGAGACCTACAAATCCTACGAAGGACTCAAACAGAAACTTTTCCAAGACCCGCTGGAGGAAAAAGTTTCTCCCTTACTGATGTAGAATGGGTGGGGATTTTGAATCTGCTGGAATGTTTGGGAGATTTGTTTATATCGGACTAAAAGGTTTCTAAAAAATCTGTAAATATGTTTGTACAGGTGTGCAGGAGTTTGCGACTCATGACATGCCTGCTTATTTTACAAGCTCCCAGGGTGATGACAACAATGACAATTGGATAGACCGATTCGGCGAGGAGTTGGGGAAGAGAAATCTGACATTTCTGCCCCAGGAAAAAGTAGACATACAGAATACTTCTTTGGAAGAACATACAGACTCTTCGGATGATGATGATGATGATGATGATGTTGCGGAAGACACAACCATCACACCTTCTATGTGGAATGTTGTAAAGGTAACTATTGGACTAGATTTTTTGTACAAAATTATTACTCTAAAAGTGAGAAGCGCTTGTGCAATCTGTCAAAGTCCATACTATGGACTTATTACCATCCTCTTAAGGCCATATCACTCGTGTATTGACGAATTACCTCCATATTATTTTGACGAATGTTTTCAAGAAATTACAAAAGAGGGAGAGACTTAATGCCCTTGCTGGGCCTGCATCCAATGCTACTTTCGCCGCACAGATTTCATTTCAACAAGGCTACAAACTTGGTAATTGGTAAATAAACTCACGTGGATGCTGTATTCACTCATGTCGATGATGACCCGATGATGCTTTACCGTCCAGGGGACGTGCCGTGTTGAAAAAATAATAATCCACCGGCTGCGATTTTCTCACTGTCTGCGCATATCTCCCGTTTTGTTCAGTCTCAGTGAGTGAAAGGAAAACGTTTTAAAATGCCACCAAAGAAAACGATCAAACATGTTGCTGGCCAACAAACTATTGCAGGTAGGGATGTACCCGAATCCGAATCCGATATTCGGGAAAGCACAGACAGGCTAATGCGATGGAAACAGATATTTCTTCTACCCGAAGTTGCTCGTTATTATTCGGTGCGTCAGCCACTATGTTTCTTCAAATCGATTCATGTCATTGTGGATGGCCACAAGATAAAAATGCCCATTCTGTTTGCAACATAGGACTTTGATTTCACTAACTAGTCGTTTCATTTACTACACATTAGAGGTCTGCAACCCGAACCCGATGGGACCCGAGACTGTAACGCGCTTGGTCGTGTCTTAGCTTACATTAGCTTTGTGCTTGTTAGCTTTAGTGAAGTAGGCTAATGTTACTCTTTTTTTTTTTTTTTCATAGGCTAACGTTACTCCTGGATAGCATGACAGAGCGAGACGACGTCAGTATTGGGTAGACTGGGACTAGTTGGTAGTAACCTACTCAACCTGTTGCTGTAACTCAGTCTCAGTAAAAAGCGCCACCCAGTGACTTAATCTGTTACTGCAACCAAACAATGTTCCAAAAGCATAGAGAGCCTAAGTCCCTCCCCTTCCGCTGTCCCCCATGGGACCTTATTTCGGAAAAAATATGTACGGTAGTCAACGGCGAGAGACAAATAATTGTTTGATCCCGTTTGAATTGTGCCATGACTTACACATATGATGTTTTGTCAATTTAAAAGATAATTTTGCAAGTCAAGAAAGTCGCAGTTTGTTGTAAAACAGTACAGTAATGTTTAGTTTTGTGTGAAACCGCTCAGTGAACTACATCTCTCGTCTCGCACAATATACGTCACCAACACCAACATGGAACGAAACATAGGAAACACACAGGCATCGTGTTAACGTTAGCCCCCACTGTACTAAAACTATCCTAAACCAGTTTAAATCCATTCTTACTGTCTACCTTCCAGGTTGTGTATAATACTCCTGCTATCTGAGAGGGACTTAGCTTCAGCGGCTCTGGGTAGCTTGTGGAGAGAGGAAGTTACGTCACTTGCGCGACTTTTGGGTGTGTAGTCTTTCTAATTACGTATTTTTACAGTCTTATAGTTCAACAGTTTTATGACAAACTGGGACTTTCTTGACTTGCAAAATTATCATTTAAATTGACAAAACATCATATGTGTAATTCATGGCACAATTCAAACGGGATCAAACAATTATTTGTCTCTCGCCGTTGACTACCGTACATATTTTTTCCGAAATAAGGTCCCATGGTGGTCCACCGGAAGGGGAGGGACTTAGGCTCTCTATAGTAGGCATACTTGCGACTGTTACAGCTGTATGTCGGGCTCGGGTCGGGTCGGGCTTGGTTGTTTTTTTTTCATGCGTGGAAAAAAGCACAATGTTTTATGCTCCTCGCTTTCTCCTGAAGCTCTGTGTCACTGGGCGCTCGCTCGCTCTCTCTCTCTCTCTCTCTCTCTGGACTGTCTCGGGATTGTGCCGCCATCTTTGTCAAAAATTCAAGACATTGCAGCGGCCGTTGTGCATGAGCTAAAGGGGAGTCGCTACATCATTCCAAAACTGAGGCAAATAAAAGAACAGTGTGGTACCAAAAGACTTAACGATATAGTCAAACAGTCTTTCGAGATATGGAGGAAAAGTGAAACCGTTTGACAAAAATGGGGAATACAGATAGCTCTCTGGCGGATTATGCTACAAACCAGAGTGTGTCGTATAAACTTACAATGTTGATGTGTGAAACTGTTGATAATGAGCTACATGATGTTGACAATAACGTCAATGCTTACAGATCTCAACAATACCAGGGGTTTAAAAAGCAAATGATGTGTTAGACTTGTAGCAAAGGATTTACCTGGTATAGATTGGTCCAGCATGATGCTCCTAGGGGCAAACAAATATTCAGATGTAAAAACTACTCTCACAACAATTGTAAATTGTTTTCCTTTAAGCGATGACCGTATTAAATTGGACATGTTGCTTGTTTTTGTACTTTTGGTGTTGATCTGTATGTTTTTAAGATAAACAGAAAAGAAAATGTAGATGTTTATAACGTGATGAAAAATCTAGCAGAGTTGTTAGTTAAAAAAAACTGAGGGGCATGTGTGAATTTTCTTAAACTAGTTAATCATTGATTTTGATGTTTTACCGTGTTTTGTAGTAATGATAATAACGATGATATTTGTGATGTAAACATGTTTTAACAATAAAGACTGTTAAACTTGACAACAAGTGTTCATTCATTATATACAACACCATGGCAGAGGTCATGAAGATGATGAAAAGATAAAGATGAAAGATATACTATGCTCCAGAGAGCTCAGGGGGGTATGGTGGTAGACAAAGACTTAAAAAGGCTGTGTTTGACAGTACCGGCAGACAATATCTAGACTCAGAACTAGAAAATTGGCTTCTTAAACAAGATGCATATACTCTAGCGCTCCTATACATTTTAAAAGAAATAGGGTATTAGTAAACGACATAGATTGGCAGTTTCAGGCAGACCTAGTTGATATGAGCATTTATTCTAAAGAAAATGATGGGGTGCGTTATCTGATAACATGTATAGATGTGTTTTCAAAGTATGCATGGGTTCGTTGTTTAAAAAATAAAAGCAGTGTTCAAGTGACCGCTGCGTTTAAAGACATCTTAAAAGAAGGAAGGGTACCTAAAAAATTACAAACAGACAAAGGCACAGAGTTTTTTAATAAGGAATTTCAAGAACTATTGAAAAAAAATCAGATTATACACTTTGCCACATCAAACGAGTGTGATGTGGCTGAAAGTGTTGATGAACGCTTCAACAGAACTCTCAAATCTAAAATGTGGAGATATTTAACAGCCAACAACTCTAAGCGTTATGTAGATGTTTTACAAGATCTAACCCATTCCTATAACACAAGTTATCACCGAAGTATTAAAATGAAACCGGTTAATGTGACTAAAGACAATGAAGACATTGCTTTTAATAACTTGTACAAAAAAAAAAGAGGCTGGTTTACTTAAATTTAGATTTAGAAATGGGGATAAGGTACGGATTTCAAAACTGATAGGTTCTTTTAAGAAAGGTTATGAACAAAAAATTACACTGATTAATATTTTACCGTAGCAGAATGTGTACCGCGTCAACCTCCCGTCTACAGATTATGACTGCGAAATATTACAAGGTTGTTTCTATGAGCAGGAGCTGCAAAAAACAAGACGTTCAAAATAGAAAAACTTCATCTAGAAAAAAGGAGGGTCGTAAAACTATGGTTTTGGTGAAATGGATCGGCCTGACAAATTTAATTCTTGGATTCCTGAAAATCAAGTTATAAACTTGAAATAAGAGTACATATGAGATATATAAGTCAGTGTCTAACTTGATGTGTATCATTGAACAAAAAGTAGCATAAGGATAAACAGTATAAGGATGGATGGAGAAGGATTTTTTGTAACATTACCTAGCAATTCTTCCTCAACTTTTTACCTAATAGCTAATTTTAGAACAAAACTAGCCAAAGCCCTACACTTAAAAGGCTCATATGAAGTAGGATTGATAGAAATACAATATCCAAAGACTTGGACACCCTTTTCGGCAAAAGATGATGAATTTGTTGTTTCAGATAAAAAGTCTGGCAAGAATTCCTGTCTAAGTGTAACGGTGGGTTATTATACAACTATGCATCAGCTAAAAACCGAGATAAATAGAGTATTATCTCAGCATGACATGGGATACATTATTCTCCAGTACAACATCATCAAAAACAGAGTGTCTATTTTGGAATCTGATATAGACATAACATTTAATGGAAAACTTGCACAAATGTTAGGATTTGCACCCAGCGTAACGTTTAAAACCCCTTCGCAAAAGGAAATAGATTACGAGGATGTTTCGCCGCTGCGATTGTTGGCACCACATCCTGCCAACATCAATGCGGGGTTGTACAACATGTTTGTTTATACTGACATTATAGAGCATCAATCAGTAGGGGACTGTTATGTGCCTCTTTTGAGAATTGTACATATTCCCGAACCAAACAATCAAATGATCACAAGGACATATGACAAGCCGCATTATATACCCCTCTCTAAGTCACACATCGATGACATAGAGATATCTCTCAAGTCAGATCAGAATCAAAATATACCCTTTACTTATGGAAAAGTTATAATCAAGTTACACTTTAGTCCTGCAAAGACATCTTTTTAAACTCGTGATCATGTATCAGCCTTATGTTCATAATACGGATAAATACGTTTTGTATACGGCACAAGCGGGCGGAGATTTACCGGGCTACAGCGGAGTTAGTTCACAATACGGAGCCGGACTAGGGGGTATTTTCCGAGGATTGTTTAGAATGGCATTTCCGCTTTTAAAAAAGGGTCTCCATATCGCCGTCCCTCATCTCAAATCAGCTGCTAAAAACATAGTTTCTGACGTCGTCACTAACGTCATGACGTCATGAGATGACACCTCTCCACACATCCCGGTCCAGCATGCCAGAGCGCAGTTCATCAGCGCTGGCGTAGCCAGTGTCCTTCTTCAGCACGTCCACGTATGTTATCCTCCGAGCACCACGTGTGGCTTTACCATGCATGGGTTCCCAGAGGACAAGTTTTGAAGTGATGAGGTCAGGATGGCGCACGCTATGGCCGGCGAGCCTCAGTCTCCTTTGACATATCTTTGTGGCCAGCGGTAGACCAGCATAGAGGTCAAAATTGTTCATGTGTTCCATCCATGAGACGTCCTGGGCCATACGGAGCATCCTGGTGTAACACCCGTCCAGCGATTTCTCCTGGGCAGCGGTGAGTGTCCATGTTTCTACCCTATACAGCAGGACGGAAATAGGCATGTAAAAATAACCAAGGCTAATGGAGGAAATTTGACACAGACGGACGAAGTGGGATTCATCAACTACCTGGGATGTACATTATTTTCACAAGTGGATATTTCTCTGGGAGATAGACTTATAACACAGTCGTCAAACACTTATCCTTATCGGGGTATCATTGAATGTCTTCTCAATTATGGGAAAAATACTTTGGAAACCCAGTTTGGATCCGGACTCTTTTACATGGACACAGCTAATCATATGGATGATGTGATTGCCGGGGGAGATAATGAAGGCCTAAACAAAAGATCGATCTGCATACACAGAAGGAGGGCGTGTGGTGGAATTGATTGATGCCCCCATACATTCCGATCTGTTTTTTCAAGACAAGTTGTTGATAAACGGAGTTGATTTGAAGCTCAAATTTATAAGATCTAAAAATGAGTTTTGTTTACTACGCAACACAGTTGATGACTTTCGCGTCAACATCCTTTCGGCGAGTTTGTAAAAAAGGTCACAGTATCCCCTACTATTAAACTAGCACACGGCAAAGCGTTAATGCACGGTAATGTAAAATACCCCATTGACAGAGTCTGCCTCAAAAACTTTAGCATACCTGCAGGAACAAGAGTATGTAATCAAGAAAACCTTTTTCTAGGGCAGATACCCAAATTTATTGTTATAGGGTTTGTTGACAATGAGGCTTTTACAGGTAGTTATGCCCGTAATCCATTTGCATTTAATCATTATGATATATAGAGTTTTTATGTATATACGCTGACGGGCAGTCATATCCCGTGAAATCGTTTCAACCCAATTTTGCAAGAAATAACGCCATAAGAGAATATCACCAACTAGTTTCGGCAACTGGAAAGTACCTTAAAAATGAACCTTTATCAATAACTCGGGATGAATTTTGCCGTGGTTATAGCCTGTTTTGTTTTAATATGGCTCCTGATGAAGGTTGTGGACAGCATATCTCACTTATTAAAAACGGCAATGTCAGGCTAGAGGCACGTTTTAGAAACGCTCTCAATCGAACAGTTAATTTATTTGATATTTGATTCAGTCATCGAAATATCTGATCGTAGACAGGTGTTACTGTATTACTATTAGTCACTCTAAACGACTACAGAATGAATACAATTGAACTAACTGCCTCTGTTAATAAAATAGCCAAGAAAACTCTCTTTTTAGGAGTGTTTGCCAGTGATCAGCTTCCTAAAACACCTATTAAAAAACTTCCTGCTATGCTAGTGTTGAATACAGATCCTTCTTACCAGAGTGGTCAACACTGGTTAGCAGTTTACATAAACAAACAAGGTGTTGGATCTTTCTTTGACAGTTTTGGCAACCCTCCTTCATTTTCTCATTTTCCAGAATCTATTTCTACATTTCTCAATAACAATTGTAAGGCTATACAGTATTCTATAAAACAAGTGCAGAATGTATGTTCTATTGTTTGTGGTCAACATTGTGTTTTTTTTCTTTACCACATGGAAAAAGGCTTATCCTATGATGAAGTAATGAATAAATATAGTAACAATCTGTCTAGGAATGATTTTGGAATGGAATGGTTTGTAAATTTGTGAAAAAAATTCGACCCTCTGTAGTGTGTAGCAATAGTGTTTTTAATTGTGTGCAATGTGTTGTTGTGGTTGTTTGTTTCATTTATTAATCTTTGTCATTTACATTGAACACAGTACAACTTTGACAAAAAGACATTCAAAAAGATAACCACTTTTTAAAACTCATTTTAGGGGGTACAAAAGGGGTAGCCGCCATTTCTAATTGGCACCTTTTCCTTTTAGAAGGTTCTGGCGTAGAAATAGCTTTTCTTTTATACTCTGTAATTTTTTGTTTGACTTTACCACTGGGTACGACTGATAAAGGGATATTCAATAAGGCCAAAGAATGCAAATATTCTTCCCAGCCTATAGGTCTTTGATCATCAGGAATACTGTGAGAAGCCGTAACATTTTTTATTAAATCATACACATGGGATCATGATCATCACATTTCCGTTAAAAATAAACTCCCCCTGCTTGGTCCATGAAGTAATATGTCTTGACATTAACATTTTATCCAAAATGTGTTGCGCTTTAGTCATGCAATTTTTAGGTATGTTTTTCAAAATTTCTTCAACTACAACATCTTTATCCGCATAAGTCTGCTCTGAATCACTGCCAGCATTAGTAGCAATATCAACGTTGTTTGGAAAAGATAAAGTTAACGTATTCTTCTCTTGCGCTCCCTGCTTTACCATTGTTACAAATCTTTGCAAGGCGATTGAGTATTCTTGGGTTTTTTCATGTAAATCGTCGCTTTTTTGTTCCAAGATGTCTTTAATAGATCTGTCCAGTTCGTTTTCCACAGTCTGCCGAATAGATTGTTGAGCCGTTTGTTGTCTTAAAAGATTTAACTGCTGTTGAGGCACTAGAAACATTTTCTGAGCATGCTCCATGTTCTTCTACCCCCGTCTTGCTGCAATAAGACTCGATATAAACGGTACAGCCACACTTAAGAGAGGTAGGAGAAATCCGCCAGATTGGTTTATCAGCTTTTTCTTCTTGGTCAAACACACCTTTTTATCAGCAATCAGTTTAATCCCCGCTTTTTTCTTTTTTAACTTTTGATATTGTGTCTTCGTTAAAGGAATTTTCCCTTTTAAAACATTGAAAGCTATTTCACACAATGTCAAAATAAAGTCTGTAGAAGCAGAATAATAAGCTTTTTCTGAGCAGGCGACGCTTTATGTAACGATCGTAATAAAGACAAATTTCTTCTTATACGTTCGGACATGTTGCTTTATTTGCTTTTAGGCATGTACACAACAGGCATATCAGAGAGCAAATCTGTTCTGAGACGTAAATGATCTGGGGTCTTGGCTTTATAATCAATCAAAAGATACCCATAAGGCACACTTGTAGCATCTTCAAAACATTCCATAAAATATTTTCTTTTACCAGGAAACATTTGTCTAGCCATAAGAAAAACCTGATATTTATCTAGAGATGGGCAGAATGAAACAAAGCATTGAAACTGTGTTGAATCATTTGGAGCAGTTGTGTTTCGGAGCCTTGACTGAAGCAAACTCACTAGGTCATCGCATCATGTCTCTTTACTTGACTTGATTCAAGCACAGCCAAGGGAGTTGACATAAGAAAACTATTGAACAAGATGTAGAACCGACACATTCATCTGTTTGAAAAGGTGACACTTAACAGCTTCCAGTCAATCTTGGATAATTTTCTTCATATTGGCTACAGTGCCTATCTGAAGTCTTGATTTTAGAAACTGAAAGCGGTGCAGTGAACTGTGAAATTAGTGTAACATTACACAAAGAGATGTCAGACATGCATATGCTAGTAGGAGTTCGCTAACTTAAAACATGATGTATTTATCTTTTTTTTTTGTTGTATCTAATTGAGATGACAGACAAAAACAAACACCACATAAGACTCAATCCCAACCATTTCCCTGCAAAACTGTTGATCGAATGATGCTTTACCAACTACCCCAACTCATTTCACAAGCGATAGCGGGAAATTAAGAAAATCATGTCCATTCTCTCATTGTGAGGACAGTTGTAGAATTAATTGAGATGAGTGGTGTTTTTTAAATTTGAAGTGTTTCAAAGCACTAGTAACAGTGAGCCTATAGCCTATGCTAGTATACAAATGTCACAACAATTACGCTCGTTGTAATTTGCAGTAGAAATTGCAATTTTAATAGTGTCCTGGTTCATTATTTAAACAAATGCTGATCAACTTTTTAGCGACCTACCAGTGATACAGGCTACTGACAACTTTTTTTTTTTTTTACACATACAAACCAGCAATATGCCTTTCACAACTGATTCAAAGCTATTAGCTTAATGTACCAGTAGATGTCCCTATCATGAGTGTTTCGAAACAATCAATTGATTTAAAGCTAACATTACCAGTGGGAGTTATAGGCTAATGCTTGATGGTAACACTAGAAATTGAAAACAGAAGATTAAAATAAAATATGCAAGAGGTTACGGTATTTTTCAAGCTCATACGCGTGGTTCATCTGCTTTGTGTTCGTCAAATTGTCAGAAGCATTTTGACTTTTGTTTTATATTCAGAATTCTCCTATCTTTGTTACAAAAATTTACAAAACATGAATAGGATGCAACTAAGAAATCTGACAAGTTCTAGTGATGCTTTGCTGTAGATGAATATAAAACATAATATAATATTAGTTTATTTTTTAATGACAACTGAAAGAAATATGAAAGCAAAGCCAATATTCCACTTTTGTCATTGCTTAAAATTATTAGCATAATGTAGCCAATATGCTTGAAACAAGTCATCAAATAAACAGAGTCCTTCATCTGAGCCTCCAAATAAGTCTAAACACGCTTTAATTGATTCAAAACAATTTTGATGCCTTTCACCCCACCCATCTCTACATAGGCTGTATGCACCACCAATATATCGCAAGTGGTTCGAAACAGTTATAATTGTTCCAAAGTGTCAGCTGTGTTAGTGTTTCGAAAAAGTCTTACTTGTTCCGAAGCTGAAGATGAAGTTTATGAGTCAATGGAACATGAACAGTTGTTCATCACATTATACATGCAAAATAGTTTTTACAGTGTAAGATGATAAACTCCTATTATCTCCTATTATCCTACTTTGTTTTGTTGTATTGCTTTGGACCTGTATAATGTAGAGATGTATGTAAATGCTCACAGGTGGCTCATATGGACTGGGTATATCTGTATGCCCACAGAGGCACTGAAATGGACTCAAATCAAAATCACTCATCAATATATGGTGGTCTGTACTGTGATAGTGCTTATACTAACATTGTGTACAGTGAGCCACTGTGCAGTGCATGATTCTGCTGTGTACAGTTTACATAGAGCAATAATCTGAGCTACACATTAATTATATAGAAAAATGTCCGCACTCACGTGTATATATTTATGCCAGTCTTTTATTTGCACAGCAGCCACAAAACGAAGCGCTGAGGAAGGCCAATGGCTGAAACACGTACGTTACTGTGGCTGCTGTGCAAATAAAAGACTGGCATAAATATATACACATAAGTGCGGACATTTTTCTATATAGCTTATGTTTCTTGAGTCGGCACCCGAAGAAGTTGAAGTTTGGAGTCGAGCACGCCTATTCTCTTTGTTACACATTAATTACCACAGGGAAACTTTAGCTGAAATTTGCATCCACCTCTTGTGCGGATCTCAGCCCTCGAGATTATTTCATTATAATTACAACAAAAATGTAAATATGTTCTGTATTATACTGTACCATCTCTCCACTCTTTATATATATTCCCTATTTATGGGACATACATTGGTGGCAAAGCTGGTTCACTGTTTATCTACACAGTGAATAAAACATAGGTACTTAAGATGATTGTCCACTGTATTGATGGCAACTTTGTTGCTGCAGGATTAGCAGACATTCGAGTGTTTCTTAGCAATAAGGCTGTTAGGAAATTGTTCTGTATTTTATCATTTTGGATTAATTATTATTTACAGCACAGCATAAGACACACCAGTTCAATTTGGTTCATGATATTTTAGTTACAGGTCATTAATTGCTAACATACCTTAAAAGAAATATTGCCTCCAAGTGCCTAATAAAATGTAGTGAAAAGTCTCCAAAAAGCCCCACTGCAGCAGTGTCCACTATGTGTTGAAGACCCTAAACCCCACACAGTAGTGTCCTCTATATGTTGTAAACCCTACCGCAGTACTGTCCACTATGTGTTGAAGACCCTCAACTCTACCGCAGTACTGTCCACTATGTGGATCGTAATTCTATTTCAGCACATTTTCAAGAATTATGTATGCATATTCATCAAAAAAAACAAAAAACATCATTCATATTCAAATACAGAAGCATGGGATTAGTTTAATCAAAGTTCATGTATGGATATATAACATTGTTATTAATTACATTTGTTTATTAGAACTATTTATTTACACACATTACATAAGAATAAATATAGTTATTGACTGCATTGTTGTTTTGATTTTCAGTTGTTCTTTGGTTTATGTAGTGCTGCTTTGTATCACTTTACAAATAACAATTTTGTATAGCACTTTTCATGCAAAGTGCTCTATGTCTGTGGATTATCATTGTTTTACGGCCTGTCAGATTAGGCTCAAATTGAACATCCAGTTTCCAGCATCACTTCCCAATGTTCACTTCTTTACCTTGGATTTTATATAGAGTTGAGATTAATTTGAGATTTTTCAAATTTTAAAGTTAATTTTGCTTTGCTTTGAGTATCATAATTCAGTTCAGTTCAGATCTTTATTGAATGATAAAAACAATATTTGTATGATGGTAAATTAGTATGGAAACTCACCTGTTTCAGTGCTGGCGTCTTGTTTGCATGGCAGAGTGTAGATCAGAGAGGTGCGTAGACTCAGCAGGTGAGTATCTGGTCTGATGCAGCAGTCTGTGTGTCTCAGAGTTAAGAGCTGTAGTAGAAGTGTACCTGCTTTTATCCACACCTGTACTGTCCAGGACACACCCACTGATACAGGCCGGCTTTTCACTATAGATTACATCAGCGTTTTTGCATCTGCCTCTCTCAGAACGAGCTTCAATGAAAGGCACAGTGTGACGCTACATGTCACACTATAACCAAATATAGCGTGTATCCATATGGTAGAACATTACAGATACACAGCAAGGGCTTGATCTATGGAGGACATGTAGCAATAACACTACCTGCTTCCATTTATTTTCCTAGGGATGAACAGTCATGTCAATCATCTGAAGCCAAGTGACCCCAAAGTCATCTAATAATTGTCTCACACTGTAGCATTCTTTTCCTTCTCATCAAGTTAGACGGCACAGCAAGCTAAAACCCATATGAACAGAATCAAATTCAGTAAAATCATTTATGTTTAATCATGTCAAAGAATATACTATAAGAGGTAAATCCTTCTGTTAACCCATTGCGCTTGAAGTGAGCAAACTTCGGTGTGCTTCCTCACTATGAGAAAAACAGCTGAATGGATCTTTACTTTATCGAGATATCTTGAATTCAGGCACAGAAAATGAAGGGTAGCTTGCATTTGTCATGTCCCAATAAATCTGGGAATAAGAAAATTGTTGAAAGAAAAAAGTTGCATTTTTGTGCTGTAAAGAAAAATAATTAGATCACAAATTCCAGATGTAAATATCAGCACCTTGGCAATGAGAGTTGTGAACTTGTAGCTTATTATCAACTGACTAAAAGTCACATTTCATGGGAGATTTTTCTTGACACTTGTGTCGTGGAACTCTTGTGCACTACCTCTGAATGTGGCGTGGAAATCTAGAGACAAATGCACATTAACAAGAGATGTTTATCTTCAAGCTGTAAAACAATTTCATAAGGATTGTGAATTTTTGCCCAACTATATTTCAAATGGATTTTTAATCATAGTTGAAAGACAGCCAACGCATCACTTGCCCCCTGCAGAGACTCGAGAAGCAGTAAAGCAATAAGATACTACTTTGCATCCAGTAGACAGGTGCATGTGCAATTTAGCTTTGGGTAGCGGTGTGATGTGGTCATTATGGGCATGACCTGGTTCTGAAAATACCTTACCTACATAAAATGAAATGTGGTTTAGAATGCAAAAAGTATGCATGTTTTCCCAGCTGTGAAAAGGAAGATAGCAGCATTATGAAGCAGTCCTCCCTGGAAGACTTTGCACTCGAGGACCCACCTGCCAAAACGTCACGTGGTTTTCACTCAGGGTTGTCAGAGCACAGACCAGCACATACACACGCACACACATATGCTTACAAAATAAACTAAACACACAATATACAAATACAAACACTGCACACACAGTATACACATACATGTTTAAAAATAGGGTTAAAATTGAATAATAAATAGTTATAAACAGGATTTAAATATTAATAATATTTATTGTAACACTGATAGTAGGACTTAAATGCAGAGAAGATGAGCAGGCAGGCCGAATAGCAGTTGACTGGTTGTTTATTCAGCAGATGACAGATCACAAAATAGACAGAGGAGAAAAGCCAACTAGGCTCTACATCTACACTAGCCTCACAACACTCTTAGGTAACAACTTGAACCACAGCTTGACAGAATGACAGCAAAACTTCTGAGTAAACACTGCTCAAGACTCAGCAACTGAAATGAAGAGCAGAGACAATTATTAAAATTGTCCCCTCCCTTTAAAAAAAAACAAAACAACAACGGGTGTGGGGGGGGGGTGTTTGGGAAGGTAAAGGATGAGGGTTGTAAAATGAATATATTATATATGTGGGGTGGGGTTGGGGTGGGGAATGGGTTGTAATTTGGTGTAGAGAGAGGTGTATGTGTTTTTTTGTATTGTCTTTAGTATTTAGGTTGGGATTTTGGACGATTTTGGAAAGTTGATCAGGGCGTTTTTTAGGCTCCTGAAGTCCAATCACCATCTGGCTAATTTAGTCAGTGGAGGGAGAGTGGCTCCTGGATTTGTGAAAATCCAGGGCTTTTTGAGAACAGCGGTCTGGCCAGCAGAGCCCAATCAGGCCATCCAGGGCAAGCTGCTGCAGGCCGGGGAGCACTGGTTAAATCGTACTCTGACTGCAGGTGGAGAGATGGCGTGAGGCGTGGGCAGTGGCCTTGAACTGGGTGGGAAAAAAGTACAGAGTGAAACAAGTGTCAATAAAGAGAACAATGGGTGCTGGTGAAGGGATTATCTCCATCTAACTAATCTCCATCTTGTGACTACTTTTTTTTAGAACAATAGTCTTTGATCATGTCTAACGTAGCCTATATGCCAATTCTAGCTATAGAAAATGTATAAACTATTCAATTAAATCATTTGTGGTCATTTTCTTGGCATTAGTGTTATTTTCTGCTGTGCAAAGATTGCTGGGAAATGTCTGTGTATGTTGTTGTCCAATGTCAAGTGTCTATTTAATCATGTGATGATAGCTAGTTTTACGTTAACGTCATTTAGTTAGCTGGTGAGAAAACAGCAAGCAGGGATGTCTTTCAAACACAAAAGTGGGTCTCAAAAGAGAAAGGAAGGGTAAGGTGTGCACTGCCCTGCTATTGTTTATGATTACCTGTCACAGTCGCAACAGCGGAGCAATTCTTTTCTAAATTAAAACTAATAAAGAACCACCTGAGGAGCAGCATGGGGCAGAGACTGAATGGGCTGGCTATCCTGTCTATTGAGAACATTAGAGCCCGGAACTTGGATGCAAAGAACATTGTGGAGGGTTTTGCCCAACACACGGCTCACCGGATGGCATTCAAATAGATGAGCACAAGTGCTTTTTTAAGGGGATTCAGGGTTTCTGATGGGCCGTCGTGCCAGAATGTTATAATCTCAAAGTCTCATTGTGTTTTTGATATGATGTGGGCAAAACAGTATAGGCCTACAATATGAGCTATTTTCAGTTTTTTGGTCTGCTGTGTTGTGCTGTTCCTCTGTAACTGACACATGAGTGGAGTATAGGCCTAAGCTATAGTTATGTAGCCTAAATATATGAACTATTTAGTTATTACTTTAGTTGCTTTGTTGACTTGTTGATTTGATCCTGTGACAGTCTTCTTTTTAGGCTTTGTTTCCAGGCAGTGTGACTGAGCGCTATCCATGGTTCAGAAGTGTAGCACTTGACCTACCAACCTTCCCAAAGACCTAATGCGCCTGTAAAATCCAAAACATTGTCTGTAAAATATCTACATCTAATGGTTCTGTGTGTGTGTGTGTGTGTGTGTGTGTGTGTGTGTGTATTTGTTTGTTTGTGTGCATCAGTCTCAGGGGGAGGAAGGGGCCCATAAAAAATCTTGCACTGGGGCCCGTCATAACTAGCTGCTGCCAGTGGAGAGTGCTGAAGAACAAGTGGGTAAGGACGGAAGAAAGGAAGCAAGGAGGAAGGAGTTAGAAGAAAGAGTGATGAGTGGTATTTTGGGGAGGATGAGGAAGGAGAGGAGGCACTGACAAAAGTGTTGGACACACTGGGGTGGGATGATGATACAGTACGTCGGTGGATGGGGGGGAATTTTCCAAAGGGGGATCCGAGGGAGGAGAGCAAGCTGTTGGAGGATGCGAGCAGGGCAGGAAGTCAAGATAGCCATGTGAGAAGTGACTGGGGTGCGTGGGAGGATACATCTAGGTGGGTGGCATATACAAGGCATGAGCACTTTGGTGATAAGGCCAAGAATTGGAGTCTGGAACCAAGGTGGTCAACAATTGCGGTAGGGGATTCTAATGTACAGAGAATTCCTAGAGGTATTCTGGAGGGTGTGCAAGTTGATTGTTTCCCAGGGGCGAAATTTTCCATTGTGGCTCATATCTTCAAGCACAAGACTTCAGTGTCGCTGGAGGTGGAAAGGCTGGTGTTATCAGTGAGGATCAATGAAAGGGATAGTGAGAACCGAGCCCTAGTGGAGGAAGCTTTTAATGAAATGTTGAGTGCAACAAGCGACCCCTTCTCGATCGCGATGATTCATGTTCTAGTGATTAATTTCTAAGTTCCAGGGGAGGGTGAGGGAGAATCTTCTGCACATCAATAGCATGATAAAGAAATCGTACGGATGTATTCCAAGAAGAAGAAGAAGAAGAAGTAATGGTGTGTGTGTGTGTGTGGGGGGGGTGCTGCTGTAGATATTGATGTTACTGAAGTTGTTGCTGTGGGTGGGATGGAGATTGACATTGAGATGAATTAAGTGGGGAAAGCATGTCATGAATCTGTGTTTACCTTTTAGGCAAACTATAAACTTTATTTATATAGCACATTTCATACACAAGGCAAATACAAAAATACAATGTGCTTCACATAAAACAGAAAAAATACATAAAATGACATTAAAAATGAAAGAAAGAAAGATATTGAGCAGTCACTCTCACACTGGTGACACCTCTGGTCAGCCAATATAACTTCTCTGAGAGTGACTCCCTCAATTTTTCCTCTCAAAAGGAAATCAATTTAGATGAGATCTTGAAGGATTCTTCAAAGGAGCCTAGAGTCTTTCCAGTGGTCTTACCCCACCCTATAGGCAGGCCCCACAGCCCCTATAGGACTTGTATATGTTCCTGTAGAACAATACACAGATCATCTAAACAATTACAATTATAAACTTCAAGAAATCCTTCAATTCTCAATACAGGTTTGAGGATCCCATCATCCCGGATAAACTACTCACCAGAGTTCCTCTAGACTCCTGTTGGGATCCTGTTTGTGATGCCAATTGATGAATAATTTTGTATAAAATAGGTAAAACATAAATAAAAGAACTAAAAGAAATAAATAAAGATAACACCTGTTACATCTACATACAGATGATTTAGCAGAAGGCCACAGAGAAAAGGAATGTTTTGAGCTGACTTTTAAAAGAGCTGACAGTGGGAGCACATCTCAGTGCTTCTGGAAATTTATTCCAGTAATTGGGAGCATAATTACTAAAAGCAGCTTCACCTGATTTAGTTTTCACCCTGGGAACAACTAACAGACCGGTCCCAGATGACCTCAGAGGTCTGGGTGGCTCATATCCTAAGAGCAGGTCAGAAATGTATTTTGGAGCTAAGCCATTTAGCGCTTTATAGACAAGCAGCAGAATTTTAAAATCAATTCTATGGCACACTGGAAGCCAATGCAGTGACCTAAAAACTGGTGTAATGTGTTCTGTTTTCTTAGTCTTAGTCAGAACTCTGGCAGCAGCATTCTGAATGAGCTGTAACCCCCCCAGAGTTTTTTTTGGGGAGACCGGAGAGAAGATCATTGCAGTAATCTAACCTGCTGGTAATGAAAGCGTGTATCAGCTTTTCTAAATCAGGTTTTGACATAATACCCCATACTTTGGTTATATTTTCAAGATGATAAAAGGCTGATCTTGTAATGGTATTGATATGTTTGTTAAAATTGAGATCAGCATCCATAATAACACCAAGATTCCTAGCTTGGTCTTTACTCTTGAGAGACAGGGAGTCAAGGTGAGCCCTAATTGTCTGCCTCTTTTCCTTAGTACCAAAGATAATTACCTCAGTTTTGTCTTTATTTAGCTGAAGAAAGTTTTGGCACATCCAGTCATTAATTTCCTCAATACACTGAATCAGAGAATCTACAGGACCAAAGTCACTTGAAGAAAGAGATATATAGAGCTGAGTGTCATCTGCATAATTGTGGTAGTGAATGCTATTTTTCTGTATGATATGTCCTAGTGGAAGCATGTAGACGTTGAATAAAAGAGGGCCAAAGATTGAGCCCTGTGGAACTCCACGTCATACTGACCCTTTCAGAGACGAAGTCACCGATAGACACAAAGTAGTTCCTCCCTTGCAGGTAGGTCTTGAACCAATTTAAGACCGGGCCAGAGAGTCGAACCCAATTTTCTAGTCTATCTAATAATATTGTGTGATCAACAGTGTTAAATGCAGCACTAAGATCCAGAAGTACAAGGATAGACCTTTTAAACCTTCGGAAGCTCGGTTGCAGCTGTTAGATAAAGGTCTCTCATTCGTTCCGGTTAACAATAGAGAAGAAAGAAGAAGTGCATTGTTGGCAGGGGTTACAAGCTATCCTAGAGGCATTGAGTTGAAGGCTTATTATGGAAGGGAGCAAGAACAGGAGCAGGAGCAGGGGGGTGAAGAGACAGGAAGAAGAAGGAGAAAGCCTTTTATGCTGAAATCGGAATGGGAACCAAAAGATGAGGACCTTCCAGGGGTTGTATTACGACTAATAGTGGCAGATAATGAAGCCATGTCCAGGTTGGGGGTGAATTGTCGGAGGGATAAGCCAAACTTAACAATAAGAGAGGAGGACGTTTTACAGGAATTAATGTTGAATACGGATATTGTGATTAAACCAGCAGACAAGGGGAGTGTGACTGTGATTATGGACAGAGAGCATTATATACAGGAAGCTTTAAGACAATTGAATGATGAGGAGTATTATCAGAAGCTGGAGGAATCAGTAGTTGAAGAATCAGTAGAGATTATAGAACAAGTGTTGGGGAGATTGGTGGAGAAAAAGGTTTTGGATAAGAATCAGACAGAATACCTAAAAGGGGAAGATCCTCCACGTCCAAGGCGGTTTTATTTGCTACCTAAAATCCATAAGGACCCTAAATCATGGACAGTGCCATACGTGTGATTCCACCTGGGAGGCCTATTGTTTCAGACTGTGGCAGTGAAAGCTATAGCTATAGCAGAATATATTGATTATTATTTGAATCCAATATCTCACCGGCATGAAAGCTATATTAAGGATACGGGGGACTTTGTGTCAAAAAAAGAGCAATTGAGACTGAAGGAGCGTTCTTGGCTATTCTCTTTGGATGTGGACAGCCCATACACCAATATTGAAACTCCAAGAGGGCTACAGGCAGTACAGAGAAGTTCTGAGAAGCAGAGTTGTGGACTCGAGTCACATGACTTGGACTCGAATCAGACTCGAGTCACAAATTTGATGACTTTAGACTCGACTTGACAAAATCAAAAAAGACTTGCAACGCGACTTGGACTTTAACACCAATGACTCGTGACTTCACTTGGACTTGAGCCTTTTGACTTGAAAAGACTTGATACCTTCCCCCAAACCCAAAGATTAAAAAGTATGTTATTTAAAAAGTGTGCCACGAATCAATTCATTTCCCTTCATTTCCTGAATCAACTAACGTTAACGCTATTCATTCCCAGCAAGTCGACACTTCATTTCCCAGATCCACTTTGTTTGAACCAATCTGACAGCATCCAATCAAGTTGCAGGAGAGAACCATGAAGAAGTAACGTTACGTTGCTGAGCGCCAGTTAGAAAAAATGATACCAAAGATAATTTTGTTCGCGTACAAAAACTACGCGGTGGTCAACCAAAAACGAATTGCAGTATGCAAAACATGCGGGTCGAAAATTACAGACGGAGATGCAACAACTTCCAACTTCGTTCGACATTTGAAGCTGCACAAAGAACGGTAAGTCGAGGCTAATATATTAACGTAATTAGCGAGCCAATGCTTAGCTAACGTTACAGCTATCCCCCCCCCCCCATAACACAGGCTCCGTGTCGGCCATTGTACAGCAATGATCTGTTTAAACAGACGAGACTGTTGTGGGTTCCCTCCCCGACTCGTACTTTGATGTTCACCCAAAACGAGATGACAAATCGGCTTCTAAAAAAGCATTCATGATTTGTGTAAATTTAATATATTATTACTCTGTTGTTAAAATGGCATTACATTTGGTGAAGAGCGCATTATGACTTGTTTAGGACTCGACACTCAAAGTTTAGGACTTGGGACTTTACTTGGGACTTGTCAGTCTTGACTTGGGACTTGACTCGGGACTTGCCTGTCTTGACTTGGGACTTGACTTGGGACTTGAGTGCAAAGACTTGAGACTTACTTGTGACTTGCAAAACAATGACTTGGTCCCACCTCTGCTGAGAAGTGCCCGGATGGGGGTAGACCAGATGAGGGGATTTTGGAGTTGTTTTTTTTTTATATTAAGAGTTTTATTGTACATTTTCATCATTATACAAAACACGCAATGGACAAGGTAATACGAAAGACAACACTGCATAACAAAACAGAAATAAAGATAACATGGGGGGGGATGCAAGGGTGACACCCAGAGCCCGCAACAACATTCGACAGGCTTTTCTTTCTTATACATTCTTTATACAAGCCTTCTCAAGCGGAGGCAGGTACCTGAGATATAGAAAGTGGTCACATAATAAAGCAAGAGAACAAAGCAAGGGAAAAAACAAAAAAAAAACAAACAAACAAACAAATGAGAGTACTTAACAAGTCTTAACTGCTAGGGCGAGTGTAATCAGTTACTATTTACTATATGGTCAAACAAGGAACTTGCGGACAGTGTCCCAGTGGTCCTCCAGGCCCTTGTCAAAATCTTTTAACAGGCAGGCTGCCCGTTCCATATTCAGCAAGTCCAGGTATTCCTCCAGCCACGAATCCCTAGAGAAGCAGGCTGGCTTACGTTCCTTCCAGTTTAAAAGAATTAAGTCTTTTAGTAGACAAGCAACCCAGTGTCCAGAGCCGGTCAATAGTGACTCCAACACTAGGTTTTAGGCCCAGCAGGCATGCTATGGGACATACAGGGAAATTAACATTAAAAAACTCTGACATTAGGGATGTGACTTCTAACCAGAGTGTTTTAACAGCTGGGCAGCAGGTGGAGTAATGAACCTCGACTGCCACAATTGTGGCAGCATAAACCTTGGTGTTTGTCGTCCATCTTGGATAATCTAACAGGGGTAATATATGCTCTGCTCAGAATCTTGTATTGTATAATCCTAAATCTCACACATTTAGAAGAGCTCAAAGCTGACCTCCAAATTGTATTCCACTGAGAAGCAGTCAAGGATATATTAAGGTCATGCTCCCAAGCCAGCTGAACAGAAGAATATGCATTAGGGGCAGCCCTAAACATTAAGCTATAAATATTTGAGACCACACCTCTTGACGAGGTTGCCTTCTTAAGAAGCTGATCCCACTCCGAGCATGAGGTAGGCACAGCTCCCTCTTTACATTTCCTATTTATAACAGACGATAGTTGTGCATATGTTAAAAAGAAAGAATCTAAAAGGCCAAACTGATTTTTAAGTTGTTGAAATGGTAAGATTTTATCGCTAAAGATCTGTCCGACTGTTGTAATGCCAAGCCTCTGCCAAGTTTTGTTACTTAAGGTACATCCTCCAGCTGAAAGGATGGGGTTACACCAGATGGGACAGGATGGAAGAGAAAGCCCCTCGATGCTAAATCTCCTGTGTAGCTGCTTCACAATAGAGCATGAAAACCTAATAATAGTGTTGTCCAATAGAGGTGGTGGTCTTGGACAGTACCACAATGATGCCAAGGATATTTTATTATTTCCAGATATGATGCGCTTCTCCAGCCATTCCCAGCTGCCTACCAGAGAGTCGGGCTTGTAAGCCCAAGTCAATGGATACTTTGCATTGTATGAAAGATAATACTGAAATACATCTGGGACTCCTAGACCACCCCTGGATCTGGGTATAATTAATTTCTTGTAAGCGATTCTGGGCTTTTTATTATTCCAAAGGAATCGAATAAAAAGGGATTTGATGTCTCTGAACCAGCTTTGAGGAAATTTAAGAGGAATAGATGCAATGATATGAGTAAGTCTTGGTAGAACATTCATTTTCAATATTTCTGCTCTACCCCATAGAGACAGTGGTAAGGCTATCCATCTGTTGATGTCATCCTTGATGGACTGGAGGATGCCAGGGCCATTAAGGCTGAAGATTTTAATAATAGGAGATATGATGTTGATTCCCAAATACTTCATTCCATTTGTTTTCCAAATAAAAGGGGTGCCCATTAGATCAGATTTAAATGAGTGAGAGTTAAGTGGCATTGCCTCACTCTTGTTCCAATTGATCTTGTATCCAGAAAAACTGCCAAATAAATTAACCAAATTAAGAACTGCAGGTATAGAGGATGCTGGCTTGCTTAAGGTGAGCAAAATATCATCAGCATACATATTCAATTTAAAATCGTGTCCATGGAAGTTCACACCGTGTATGTCACCACTAGAACGGATTGCACATGCTAATGGTTCGAGGGCGACGATGAAGAGTAGGGGGCTGACTGGACAACCCTGTCTAACGCCTCGTTGTATAGAGAAGGGTTTTGAGACTAATCCATTAGTTCTAACAGAGGAAAATGGGGCACTATAAAGAGCTTTTACCCAGCTAATGAACTTGGGACCAAAACCACATTTTTTAAACGTATAAAATAAATAGGGCCATTCTATCTGGTCAAAGGCTTTTTCAGCATCTAATGATGCTGCAATGACTGGAGACTTACTGGAGCTAGCTTCCAGCATAATCTGGAAAACCCTCCGCACATTATTTGAGGACAGACGACCTGGGATGAAACCTACTTGGTCTAGATGCACTATAGATGGGACTACCTTCTCCAAACGGAGTGCCAGGATCTTAGCCAGGATCTTATAATCACAATTTAACAAACTTAAAGGACGGTAGTTACCCATCAGAACTGGATCTTTACCTGGTTTTGGCAACAAAGAGATAATGGCCCTGCACATAGAGGGAGGCATGGATTCAGATTCCAATATTTAATTAAATAACTTTTTGGAGTTGTTAGCTTTGAGTCTGCTGAAGAATGATTTTCAGTTCAATGGGAAGTATTACTTACAACTTAAAGGAACAGCAGTGGGTGAAAGGTTTGCACCAGCCTATGCTGATATTTATATGGCAGATTGGGAGGAGTCGGTCTTTCCTAAGTGTAAGAAGTTGCCTACACAGTATCTGAGATATTTAGAAGATATCTGGGGGGTAGGGGAGGGAACAAAGCGAGAATTTGAAGAGTTTATAAAGACCCTGAATGGCCATCATGCTTCAATTAAAGTGAAGTATGAGATCAGGGAATTGCAGATGAATTTTCTGGATACGATAACATTCAAAGGAGCTGACTTTCAATGCACAGGTAGATTAGACATCAGGATGTTTTTTTAAGACAATGGATACCCACGCCTTATTGCATAGGAAGAGTTTTCATCCCAGACATACATAAAGGGGGCAGTTTTCAGCTTTGAGACTGAGGGGGAATTCCAGGTCAGAATTACGAGCAGCAAGGAAGGAGTTTTTCCAGGAAAAGGAGAAGGGAACAGGGAGAGCTAATCGAGCTGTGAACACAGAGGGTAATATCACTCCATTGATTATGGTTTTTCCGGGATATGCGACTTTAGCAAATAGGGTCTTGAGGAATAACTTTGAGGAGATTCTGGAGGGAACATCAATTAAGGAAAGTGGGCAGGTGATTTCAGCATATGGGAAAAACGCTACTTTGAGAGATTTGTTAGTTAGAGCTAAATTACCATACAGGAGAGAGGAGGTTGGAGTTTGCAGGAAAACAAGCTTTGTTAAGAACCAATCGACGGGGGCAGTTTATAAGCTGAACAGACTAGTGACGTTGAGAACTGCTAAATGTGTATATTTGACTTTTTGTAATTGGTGCAAAAACAATATGTGGGTGAGACAAGGAACACAATTCTGTGTAGGATGAACGCACATAGGTATAATATCAGACATGGGGAAAAAGGCTCAGACTAGGCTGGTGTTTCATTTTCTGGAACATGAGGTGTGTCCGGAATCCCTCCCTATTTGCTACCTAGTGCACTATAGTAACGTGCCGCCGGTTTGTTGAGTGTCCGAATTCTAACTGTAAAATCGTATGCACTATATAGTGCCCTCAAAAAATCCCACAATGCAACGGGAAATGTAGTGTCCAAAGCATGTACATTACTTTATGATAAAAATACCACAATGCAATGCTTCAGAACACAGCGCACGAGACAATACAAGACGGACAAGATGGACACAAACAAACTTGTCTACAAATGTGAGCATACTAACCTCTAACTTAACTAACATTAGCCATTTGTATATCGATGATTTATGCTCAGCTCATAGCTAAGAAAATATTTGGCACTCGAAAGGTCTAATTTATCTTGTAACCACAGGCGTCACTTTGTGTTGAAAAGTGGTGGGGACATAAGGGCTCAGATGAAAAAACATTTTTTAAACGGTCTTCAACATATGCGATTTTAGGCAATGTAATGGGGGGATCGGTATGAGGTCAGAGTAGATAATTACGGCGAGAAAAAAATTGCATAACGGCGCATCAAAAGGGCATAGCCTAGGCTACTACAGAGTCGACAATACGAAAATACTCAGTGTACTGTTCTCATTATGTGGCAACACAATTTAACAGCAAGCCAAACTCCGTCCAATAAATGCATAAGAGTCAGGGATCATCTTAGTTGTGCCTTTAATAAGATGCCGTTGTAGATGCATTCATGAAGCAAGAGTGAAACTGTATAAAAACACAACAAAATACATAAGCAATTCAATAGTGCTAGAGCTGGTGCAATGACAAGGTAGCTATAGCTTACTGCTACATACTACATGAATTTTAAATAAACCAAAATGTCTGAATTTCTACTATAAATGTATATTAAATTATAATAATGTACTTGCACTTTACATACAACGTAGTTCTCACTACATTCTATTTTAGCTAATATCAGCTCCACACCAGGCAAGCACGTTACATCTCAGCAATTACAGCATATATCTTACAAAGTTCACAAAGCATCCTCCTCACAAATATCACCAAATACGATTAGAATATGAGGTTACATAACAGAAACTTACAGATGATGCTTTCACAAGCTTAAACGAAAGGATGGCAGCAGATGAGATACGTGTCTGCTCCTTGGTCTGCTTGAGGAGAAATGGCTGCTTTCAGGTCACATGATAACTACTTCCTGTTCAACAAAACCGCCACTAGGAGGTGCTAAAACACTGCTAAACAAAATTCAAAAGCCTGGGGCAGGACACTCAGCATAAAACGCACAACAACGTCGACCGCACAAGTACAGTCATCCTTATGCATCACATCCACAGCTGCAACACCATGTCAATCGAACAATGCCAATATCACTATCTACTGTAGAAAGCACCAGTGCATGTCAGTCAGCCCAGCGATAACAATATCCAATATCACTGCCCTAAAATATGACAAAGTAGAAACAACTGAAGGAATAACGTTAACAACATTAGCTAAAGATAATAAATCAACCTTACCTTTAGATGTTAAGTTAAACTGCTTTGTTGTTTCGATGCTGCATACTTTTTTTTTAGAGAAATAGAGAGTTCATGAGTCAAGTTCAGCCGGAGCAGCTAGCACGAGACCAGGGGTTTCCCACAGAGCCGCAGCGCCGCCTGTTATTGGTCCGCGATCGGTGAGCTGCGCGATCACTGGACAGGCGACCTGTCAATCACGCCCCAAAGCATAGTCTGCTTTATCGTCTATTTTACTCTAAATGGGACCATAATTTACAAAATGAACATCATGCTGTATTGAAGAAGACTTGAAACTAGCGATTGAGACCATAAACTCGTTAGGAAAGTGTTTACTGAGGTAATAAATCAAGTGAGAAGTAGAGTAATTTTCCCATAGACTTCTATACAATCTGACTTCTTTTTGCAGCCAATGGAGTCGCCCCCTGCTGGCCATTAGAAAGAATGCAGGTTTAAGGCACTTTCGCATTGGCTTCACTTTTCAGACCCGGAGCTACCCACTTGGCTACACATTTAAAAAAAGTGCAGTAGCCTAATTTACAGCAACCCAAACTGCACGATGTCCAAGAGGAAAAAGGAAGCTATTTTTCAGAACATTTTTAACAAATTATGCTTTTAAAAAGTGATGGGGACAAAATCGGCCATTTCAAAAAGTGGTGGGGACATGTCCCCAGCGTCCCCAGTGTAAATGACGCCTATGCTTGTAACCATCTTAATCGGCGTGTAACGGCTGAAAACATTACCACTAACGTTACTTAAAGTTAGCCAGTACTAGCCAGCTATCCGCAAGAATAATGTGAGGACATTGGTTAACGGTTTATGGCTTGATAGTTTTTCAGGTAGCCATAGTTGGTAAACTAACCAGCAGGTGTCAGACTGCTAGGGACTGACGAGGATGTGGCCCGCCTCATTCGTCTCCGTAAGGAGAATGAGGCCCTTTTCTCCGGGCGGAGAAATGCAGCACAGCAGGGTTGGGAGTAAGTTCTTATGGTAGTACTTATGGTAGTTTTCTGTAATTATTAGTTATGTTGTGTGTTTTTTTGTAGTGTTGAAGGAAATGGGCCTGCAGGATTTGGTGAGCCCTGCAAGGGCTGCCAAAAAATGGGAAAAGTTAAAAAAAAACCTACAAGATAATTGGCTTATTAATTTGCTAAATGATGTATTGCATATGGGAGTTTGTGTGTGTGTCCAATGGTTTTACAGACAATCAAGTAGAGCAGACCCTAGAGAGAGACAGGAATGATTAGTTTTACCACAAGCCATTGTTTTCCAGGAGCTTATGAAACCACCTACAGGGGTAGGGACAGAGTCAGGGGAGAGCACTGCAGCCACATGGAAGTGGTATGCGGCCATGGACGAGGCAATTGGACATAAGCCGTCCAATCATCCGCCCGTCCTTGTTGCCTCAGCCTGGGACAGCCCCTTAGAGGCCGAACCAACCACCAGCCATGCAGTACCACAGGAGAGCCCCGAGTCTGAGCCAGCTCCCAAGAGACAGAGGGTGGAGCCTTGAATTTTTGGAGGGAGGCTGAGTTAAACAGGGAGAGAGAGAGTAGGGATGAGGCAAGGGAGGAGAGGTTGCTGAAAAAAGGCCATAGTTGAAAAAAATAAATAAGATAGTTTAGTCATTCATTCATTCATTTATCTATTTAGTATTAGTATTTTTAACATGTTTATTTAGAAATATTTTTCAAAAAACAAATACATTTTAAAAATGTGTTGAACTCAAATGTGTTTAATTAAAATAACAGTTTAATAAAAATAGATACAAAATTTCTGGTGAAATATGAAGCATGCTTTTTGAAAAATTGAGAACAAAATACTTAAACTATTCACAAACACTAACTTGATATATTTTTAAAGTTTTTTTTTATGCTGAATCTACATATAGTCATGATCCCTGAGGACTGGCACAAGTGCAGAGACAGCGGCTGCGATACGGTTCCTGTGTCGTTCTCCACACTGCTGATCGCGCTCCTCGAACAGTGCTGCCTGAAATTACGTCCTGAGCACGCCCTGGCAATTGGTTTCTAAAATAAAACATCAGCCACCAAAACACTACTGTTGCACGCCATGGCCACCAAAACACTACTGTTGTTACAGAGTCCACTTTGGTATAACCTCCGACCAAAAGCATCTTGAATGTGTGACAACTTGTATTTATTTCTTTAGAGTTCATAAGTAGGAGCTTGAGGAGCATGTGAAGGCAGCATAGTTCTCATCAGCGCTAATTCCTCTCCTAGCCTACAACCTTTTTCTTTCTCCGCTGGAATTAGTGCATTTCCAACCTTTCCCCACTAGGTGGTGCTGCAGTTCTTTTAAACTAAATGTGAATGACCATGAGATGAAGGATCCATTCAGTCCTTTTCCAGCAACATCCCACTTCACATTCATACAGTTCCACACATTCACACTGGGAGCTGCCCAGTCTTCTAGCACACTATAGCACACTGTATCTAGTGAAGGCTAGTGTTAGCAGTAGTTAGTAGTTGCCATGTTAACATTACCATGCAACCTCTGCTGGCTAGTCAGCTAGCTAACAGTTTGTTCAGGTTAACTGAGCTGACTCTTTTGTGTTTTGGAGTAGAGACTAGAGCTAAAGACAAGACAGTTTACTGTGTCACAGTAACCTACATTTGGAAACAAATCCACCTTATCAGACTATTCACTTTTACTTTACATTACTGAATGGATCTGCCACACCACAACAAGCTGCATCAGCTAGCTCCAGTGTGTGTGTGTGTGTGTGTGTGTGTGTGTGTGTGTGTGTGGACACTGTTTGCACCAGCATGTGTGCTAAGGCAAGATGCCAGTGTTGTCCTGTTTCCCAATCTTCTGTTACTCTTACCAAGAGAAAGTGATGATAAAATCTTTTATTCCCACACAGTGTACAACAGATGTCTTATGAACAACAGCAAGTTTAAAACTATAGGACAATGTCCCAGTAGCCACAAGTCACAATAAGCCACAATAATTAATAATAAACCTTTTATATCGCACATATCTAAAAGCAGAGTTTATAACATGCTTGAATGTATATAACAATATATATGGAGGTGATAAAAATAGGAAACATTAAAAATAAAATAGATAAAATAAAATACATAAAAAACACAAGATACAAACACATAAGTGACCAAAATCAGCAACAGTTACATAAGAAAATGTAATGTATATGTGTTAACAATGAAAAAGCACAGAGAGCACCAACAAAAACAGGGTGATTATGGTAAAAATCTACTCTTCAATTTGTTTTTACATTCAGCCTGGAACAAAAAGCACAAGTCCGTGCCTAGCGTCCCGCTCAGTTATCAAGCAAAAAATGTATAAGGCACTCACATACAACCTAACAACACAACTTAACAGCAGCGCATCAGGAGGGCGATCCCTGCAAACACATATTCCAGCGTGATGCACCAGAAAGCAAACAGGTACAGAGTACGGTCACAGTAAGGCAGAGTGGCCGCGTCGCGGCTCGGTTTTGGACAGTCGAGGCGCTCTCCCATCGTCTCGTTGTTTGCGTTGCTGAGGGCCAAAGCTTGAATCAGGTTGGTTAAAGTCTGGTTGTCGCCCGTGATCCAGGTCTGGTTCCGGTGGCTAAGATTAGGAAGGGTTTGGTTAAGGTTCTGGTTCCGGTTCTCCAAGGTGAAGCTGAACTGGTTGTCGCTTTCGAGGAAATCGCGAGTGTAGTTGCTTTGAGTGACGTTGTATTCTGGGTCAGTGGTGTTCTTGTCATAGTTGGGTGGATATATGGAATAAACGTGGTAACTACCTGAGGACGGAAAAGAGACAAACTGAAATCAATGAATGCATTCACAGTCAGTGAAGTTTGGGAGTTATATCTATATATCTATATATATACAATATCTAAGCAATGTCTATGCAAAAAAAAAAAAAAAAAAAAATCCATCAGTTGAGATGAAATTTGAATGATACCTGTGGGGAAACTGGGTCGTTGAAGCGGCAAATAGTAATCGTTACCTAACTTCATCAAATCTACTAACCCCAACAACCAAAATGTCCGTGGAGTCGATTTGGGTTTGACCAATATTTTAAACTGAAGCTACCGGTAATCGATATTTTGTGGCAATAGTCTGTATCTTTAAATTTGACAATTTCCATGTAAAAAAAGTAAGTATTCAGTGTTTCCCCCTATAATTTAATTCTTGTCAGGGTGGAAAAGCCTCTGAAACAGCATTTAGACCATCATGGGACACTAAAACTCTCCACTGAAACCCAGGATAAGAAGAAGAGGAAGGGGAAGAAGAATGGGTTGAGCACTTCCCATGTACAGCCAACAAAAAATGAAACATGTAATCAATCAAACTGCATCATATCAGAGGTGGATGACATCACATATAAAAGGCTAATATCGACCTCATGTATCATCGCTTACCGAAGAGGAACCAGGCGAAGAAGAACAGGGCCAGGCACAAGTTCCAGACCATCAACACCAAGCCACACAGGCCCGCTGTGTCCGAGCACAAGAGCCGGGACAAGCCATTATGGACCAGCAGCAGCAGGGCCACAACCCCTGATACCAGCACGTATACTGGGATGGCTGGTGCCACTGGACACTCATCCAAGTACACTGCACCTAATTTACAAAGAAGCTGTGAGGCTTAGGATGGACATTTTGTAGAACTGATAAAAATGTTTCTTGCAAATGTTAAAATGGTTGCAAATGGAAAGTAACTATTTCATTCTGGTGTCATTAAACCCTTGTGTTATCTTCATATTCTCTATGCTCCCCTTGTCCTCGGGTCAAAAATAACCCACTCTCATTGTTCCTCCTAGTATAAAGCCTCTTCATTTAATTTTTAACCCAAAATCTATTTTGCATGAAGAAACAACCATGTATCAACAACTTGGGGAATAACTGTTTTCCTACCTCACAGTCCAGGTGCCTGTATTTATTCAGTGTACACCAATCGCATAAGTGGACTGGTACTGAAGCACCTTTATAACATTATGACCCCACCTGTGATTCTATTTCTTGCGAGAAAACTCTTTTTCTCACGAGAAAACGTTATTTCTCGCGAGAAAAAGAGTTTTTCATAGTTACTACAAATCATTTATAAATACTTCAATTAGTCTGTAATTGATTCAATAACTGCTGGGTTAAAAATGACCCGAAGACAATCTAATAAATCAAAATATAAAAAATCTAAAATATATAAATATAAAAAAGATCACTCCAGGAGAAGTCATCAAATTACATTCAGAAAAAAAAGAAATTTAGGTTTTCACTGCTGTTAAACTCAGAAACAGGTCATTTTTGACCCGAGGACAACAGGAAGGTTAATCCCATCGATTCATTTATTTCTCCATGAAACATGAAGAAACGTCCTTGGCTTACTTACCTATGGTGATCTGGGCAATTGGCAAAGAAATTGCAAGAATGGTGCAGCCTACACAAGGAAGAGATACAGAGAAAGTTTTCAATCAAAATTTGAAATCAATGTATGTATCCAATTGTTACTACTTGTTGCTTGATTTCTCTTACCAATTTTGAAGAAGCAGGTGCAGCAATAGGTACACACGTCTTGGAAACTCGCTCCCATTTTGACACTGACAACAGGCTGTTGTCACAGTGATGCTTTAAAAGAGAGAAGGGGAAGCTCCGTTACTACAATGATGAAGTAGATAGACTGACACTGTTGGAACTGTACATTTCCTTTGTTATGACTGGTTAATGATTTTTTGTGTATGCCATAAATAGTTAATGATTATTTGTGTATGCCATAAAAGAGAAAAAAAAAACATTGGTAAAAAAAGACAAGTTATCGTCTCCGTCTTTTGGTTAACAGACTGGTTCTGTTGAACAGACTGAAGTGTCTGTTGAGCTTCTCTGCTTGGTTTGCTGGCCAACCTGACATGTCTCAACTTTTCAATGTGTCATTTAAGACATTCAATTCAACACTTAAGGGAGGATGATGTAAGCAAGGATTTTCATCCATTGAGTCAATATTACAGCAATACTACTACTGCTACTAGTGCTACTACTACTGCTGGTACTACTGGTACCACTACTACTACTAGTACTACTTAAGGTTGCCAGATTTACATCTTGGTAAAACCAGACATTGAGTGATAGATAGATATTGAGGTGGGTAAAATATTGAGAGAGGGACGTTTTTGCTTGTGAAGTGTAAGGCTGAAGTGCAGAGAGCAAAAGCTTTGAAAGGGCAATACTTCTGTATGAAGGAAGTGAGTAGCTGTAAAGCAGAAGGTAGAGACAAGCCTTCCTCATCATCTGAGTGAATAAACCCACTTCTTGTTCTAGTAGCATGAGATGTAGCGAGAGATATAATCACAACAGGGAATTTTCGGGCATGAGCATGGTCCCTTTAAAATAATTCTAGGCGTACACTCAAATCAGGGTTCCAAAAGAGTTCTTTAGGGAGGGGTAAGGATCAACCTTGAACCATTTGCCTCTAAAGAATGCTTTTTTGTTGAAAAGAATCCTCAAGGGTTCTTTGTTAGACAAATAGTTATATCAAGAACCATTTTCATTTTATTTTTTTGAACTTTATTTCCATTAACACACATTAACAGGCAATTAACATTACAAAACAAAATCACCTTGAGATTGGGCTTCACTTGACATACATACACATATAGATGAAATGACACCGTACAAAAGTAAAACACACACATCTACTTATACATATATCTACAAAAATTATACATCTAAACAATAAAGTGCAAGATTCCTAACTAAGGTAGACAATAACCAATGTCCATTTTCTTATAAAAATAGGCAGTTTTAGTTGTAGCTGGGCAGTCATGTGTTCCATCATGTAAACATGTTTGACTTTTTGTACCATTTTCATTTTAAGAACCCTTTTTGGAAGAAGTGAGAGTCTGCAGGTTTTCCTTCTGATCAAAGACAACACCAGCTGATTTCACTGATTAGTTCTTCCTCCCTGGTAGAAGTTGTGCTAATCAGTGAAATTGACTGGTGTCAGTATTTTAAATGCACCATATACAGTAAGTTAACTTGGTTAACCATATATTATTAATACAATTTTGACCTTTAGCGGGTTTTGAACTCTGACCCTTAATGATGGAATGCTGTGCTCTTGCCGACTGAGCCATCCTGACCAACATAGTGTGACATAGGGTGTGCAGTGTTTTGGTCATTATAACTTCAGCAGGGCTAGGGGCAGCACATAAACCAAACAAGGTTCCCTGAATAGAAAATCACTCTCTTTATTTCTCACATTTGTCTTAGATGGGATTAGCAGCATTACATTTTCAAGTGAAGTTTTTTTGGATTCGATTCTAGTTTTACATCACAGTGCACTTGCAGCTCTACATATGAATCTTACCTATCATATTACCTTTAAAATAAGGGACACACACATATGTATATAAATTATACAGGATTAAACTCTAGATAGCTTTAAGATAATTCCTGATATGATTCATCATACTAGATGGAGCAGTAACACTAGCTTATGTGGGATTTGAACCTGCGTCTCACAACACACAGCTTATGACAGCTTCATGGTTGATTCCCAGACTGATGAGATTTTGGAAAAAAATCCTGCACTGAGGCTTCCAAAAATGGTTAGTATCTTCAAACATTTTTTAAATTAGATGTGTTTCCATGTGTTTTTGTGCTTTTATGGTGATCAAGTATGGAACTTGCAACTTATGTTCCTTCTAGTTTCTGTGGCAGATGAAGGAGCAATTCCTTACTGATGCTCACCACAGAATGGCTTCCGAGCTGGGTCAGGGTCTGGCAGAAAAGACGGTTCAGAGGGCACCTTTGTGTGACGTAGGAGTACTGCCAACCCATGACTGTCCAGATGATTCAGAAAGACAAGGTATCTGTATGTTTATCATAAAACCACAATCTATATTGTGGGAAAACACAGACACATAAAAGAAAAAAGTGTTGATGGAGATGACTCATCATTTCCCCTCAGGACTCATTCGGGGTGCAGCAGTCTTATTGCTTCCTTCCCTATTCAGAGAGGACTCATCCTTTCCTGTCATATTTTGTATTAATTGTTGTTTATGGACAGGTGTTATCTTCAGTAAGCCAACAGTGATATAATTGTTGTTTTTTTTTGTTCATAAAGTTTTACTTTCACTTCAGTTACGGTATCCATGTTGTTGCATAGGAACCTAATGTACCCACCCCAGTCATCATGCTCCACAACAGAAGAGAAGAAAACCTACTGCATGCTGACAGGGTTACCCTGCACCTCAATGGAATACAAGTCTTGACTGAGGACAGCAGCATGGACATATCACATGCCATGAGTGCATTGATGTCAATTTATTTTGTTTTTGGAGTCCAGTACCCAAAGGAAACATTAAAATCTCTCATTTTCATTGAAAGATTTGTTTTAGGCATCAAGGGCCACAGTGCGGTGCCAATATCTGTAGAGAGGCTATACAATTCCGTGGGTAATGCTGAATAGTATACTCAATGGAGTATTTGGAGTAGCAGTTTCTTTTGTTTTAGTTTTGTGGTGGATTTAATGCTAAAACTCCTGCTGCTGCTGCCCAGTATTATGTTTTCTATTGTAGATCTCAGCAAATTCTGACACATCTTCTCCTAACAGGGACAATATCGCTGTAGGGTGCCTTTTGGTGTCCTGTACATAAATAATTCATTTGCCATGTTAACTTAACATAAAAATTACTATGAAAGGGTTTGTTATATTGGGCTAAGTCTTTATATTCATAAAAAAACATTACTTGGCTCTTTAGATACATTTTCTAGATTTTTTTCAGTTTTGTATAAGAGGATGCATGCTATTTTGCCATGTCCCATGCACTGCTCATTCAATTTCAATGTGAGTAAAATATAGTCAAATCATAACATTTTTAATTTTTGTTTTCATATTATTATTTTGTTAAATAAGATATTACTCACCTTAAGTGTATTGATCATTTGGTAATAAAAATCATATTTCTATTTAATAAAAAAGAAGAGTTTGTGTGTGTCCCTTAAATGATTGTCCACCCTGTCATATTGGGGAATCCGCCCCTTTAAGAAAAGGCCATCCACTCTAGTGACATCACGACGACAGTTTTTTTCTCTCTTCAGTGGCGGGAAATTCAAGAGGTGAGGTGAGGGGGTAGCTGACTTTCCTATTGACAAATTTTCTTTGTATAAGTTTGCTTACTTGCTCTGCCCAAGCTTAACATATCCACCCTGTCGGCATAAAATATGCCGGAAGTGATTAGAATACAATATTTTCAAAATATGTAAGTTTAACTATACCAAATTCTCTTCAACAACCAGACTAGCTAGTTAGCTAGTCACAATTTGTTGTAAGCTAATATGCTAACTGAAGCTCAAAATGTCCACCCTATCGTTGTCCCAAAATGTCCACCCTATCGTTGTCCCAAAATGTCCACCCTGTCGGCCACTTAGACCCGACAGGGTGGACATATCGTTCATTTGTAATTTGTAGATGGATGTTATTTTATCATCCCTTTGATAATGGACTCAACCACACACACACACACACACACACACACACACACACACAGACACACACAGACACAGACACACTAGGTCATATTAGTCTATATTATTGCTTATTCCTTGTTGGGTCACATTGTATATTAAGTGTAGCGTCATTACACATTAATAAAGCCTTAATAAACATGAAATAACTCTTTTATTCTTCCCTGTCTCTCTAACGCATGTTAGTAAGCATACTTCATTGTACACAGTGCGTTATTAATTCGTTATTTCATGTTAATTAATGCTTTATTAATGCGTAATGATGCTACTCTTAATATACAATGTGACCTCTTGTTGTGAATTCATGTCTGAGCATTTGAATATTAATGTTGAAGTCATGCAATTTATAGAAATGTAATATTAGAATTTATAGAAACATCTGCTGTAGAAAATAAAACATATTTGCTTGTAGTCATGAAATCATTGCCTTTCTCAGGACATGCCTCTGAGTGAGGCAGAAATTACACGGCGATATAGAGAACGCCGGAATGCAAATCCTGAACGAAGAGAAGCATACCTTCAGAAAGAAAGGGAGAGATGGAGGAGAGATAGAGAGACAGGAAGAAGAAAGGAATTAATGAACTCACTGAGAGAGGAAAGCGAACTCAAAGGAAGAAATGGAGGGAGGCAAGGAAAGCTGCCAGAGCTAAAGCTCGCACAATGGTGGAGTTGCAGACTCCTCCCCCAACTCCAGAAAGTCCACCACAGCCAGGGCCCTCAAGGTTAGCGTAAATGTAGTATGGAAATATATGAATGAAACATAACTCTTAGCCAAATAATTTACTAATTATAGTCACCTATATAATACTTACCTATATATTATACTTACCAAATAGGCTCCATGGGAATAGTTGTTAAATCTACATATAGAATTTCAGCATATCTGGAATTATATTTTACATTAGTAATTGTACTTACCTCTATATACTTTCCAAGTTAGATTCCCTGAAACAGAATAAAATAGAATATTACAGATTATGAAATGGTAACAGGATGTCATCTTTTGAACCTGTATCAATCTATAAGGGGTCTAGATTTATTAATTATACTAATTAGACACACCTAATATATTTACCCTGTTAGACGCCTTTGGAAAAGTTGTTAGATCTATATTTTGATATATGTAGAATCATATTTCATATTATTAGTTATACTTACCTCTGTGTACTTACCTAGTTAGATGCTCAAATCAGTATAGAATGGTGAATTTGAATTTGAATTATGATTTACTGTACATAGAGTTTATATCTAAGTGCATATCTGTCTTTTGTATGTGTGGTTTTGTTGTTGTTGTTAGGAGTGAATATATAATAGAATTGGTTAGGGATGAAATAGGCCTAATCAACACAGTGATTGCCCTAAAAATCTGACAACAATTTATATATTCTAGGCAACACCTTCAAGGAGAAAGGATTCGAGAAAGAAGGAAGAGGAAAATGATGAAAGAATTAGAAAAGTTGAAAGAAAAACTGGGTACAGAAAAGAGAAAAGCAGAAAAATACAAAAAGAGGTACCAGAGGATGAAGAGAGAAGCACCATCAGTATCTCCTCATTCAAAACTCAGGGAATTGGTACGAAGACAAAATGTTAGGTCACCCATTAAGAGAGCCCTACTATTTCACACCACCCTGGTTGAGAACATCCGAAGAAAATACAGAAACACAAAAACTGAGAGTGAAAGGCAACTGATTGCCAGGGTGACTTCTGGAAGTATTTTAAAAAAGTACAAACTCCAGAAGTACACACAAACGGCGTTTGGCTACTCAAAAAAAAAGAAGCGCAACTTTCAGTGTGGATCTTTGCGCAACTGTGAAGAGAAAAGAGGAAAGTGAGGTCCTTTTTTCTCCGTGACGATGTTAGCCGTATGACACCAGGCTGCAAACAAACAGTCACACGACAAAAGAAAAAAATGCAAAAGATTACTCACAGACACATTGAAAAATCTACACAGAAAATTTTTGTCTGAGCGGCATGGTCAGCTGTCATACAGCACATTTTGCTGGCTTAGGCCATTTTGGGTTGTTACACCCACTGATGCTGACCGCAACACATGTTTGTGCAAAATACATGAGAACACACAACTCATGGCCAATGTCCTCCACAGTCCTGGTATATTGTCTACCAAAAGCATCGAAGATATGGCCGACTCAATCATGCGATTCAAAGGCAAAAGCATGTGCTTACAGTGAGTGTAGGGAGTGCCTCCTCAATGCATATCCAACCCTTAAACAACCTGGGGAAGCAGAGGTTTGTGTGGCCCAATGGACCACAGAAAGGATCCATAAAGAAGAAAAATCCTCCATAATTACAGTCAAGAAAGATCTCGGAACAACAGAGTCTGACCTGGTTAGCCAATTTCAAGAAAGGCTCAGCAGATTTAAGAAACACATCTTCAACATCAGATGGCAATATACAGCCTACAGGCAGATCAGGGAGACCCTAAAAAGAGATGAGTGCATGCTGCACATTGATTTTAGTGAAAATTACTTGTGCAAATACAGCCAAGAAATTCAATCGGTCCACTTTGGAGGATCGCCCCAACAGGCAACTCTCCACACAGGGGTACTTTACACTGCTGGAGACCAGTCACCTCTCGCCAGTCAGGACTTCTTCCTTGAGGAACTCTTCCACAGCTGTCCTACTACAATAATGCATCAACACAGATACTATGTAGATGGAAAGTCATTGTAATGTCTCTTGATTTATCAGTGTGTTTTCTTAAAATGTGTTTGGCCAGGTTTTTCTTCAACATTGTCACAGTGCAGTGGGGGCAACTCGCAATGTTTTTTGGGGGGAGCGGTGCCGCAGACGTAGGAGCTGGAATGGAAGGTGCCACTGGAGTGGATGGTGCCGCAGTCGCAGGAGCTGGAGTGGAAGGTGCCACAGTCGTAGGACCTGGAGTGGAAGGTGCCACTGGAGTGGATGGTGCCGCAGTCGCAGGAGCTGGAGTGGAAGGTGCCGCAGTCGTAGGACCTGGAGTGGAAGGTGCCGCAGTCGCAGGAGCTGGAGTGGAAGGTGCCGCAGTCGTAGGACCTGGAGTGGAAGGTGCCACTGGAGTGGAAGGTGCTGCAGTCGAAGTGGAAAGTGCCACTGGAGTGGAAGGTGCTGCAGTCGGAGTGGAAAGTGCCACTGGAGTGGAAGGTGCCGCAGTCGGAGTGGAAAGTGCCGCAGTCGAAGTGGAAAGTGCCACTGGAGTGGAAGGTGCCGCAGTCGGAGTGGAAAGTGCCACTGGAGTGGAAGGTGCCGCAGTCGTAGGACCTGGAGTGAAAGGTGCTGCAGTCATAGGACCTGGAGTGGAAGGTGCTGCAGTCGCAGGAGCTGGAGTGGAAGGTGCCGCAGTTGAAGGACCTGTAGTGAAAGGTGCCACTGGAGTGGATGGTGCCGCAGTCGCAGGAGCTGGAGTGGAAGGTGCCACTGGAGTGGATGGTGCCGCAGTCAAAGGAGCTGGAGTGGAAGGTGCCACTGGAGTGGATGGTGTCGCAGGAGCTGGAGTGGAAGGTGCCGTAGTCGTAGGACCTGGAGTGGAAGGTGCCGCAGTCGTAGGACCTGGAGTGGAAGGTGCCGCAGTCGCAGGAGCTGGAGTGGAAGGTGCCGCAGTCAAAGGAGCTGGAGTGGAAGGTGCCACAGTCAAAGGAGCTGGAGTGGAAGGTGCCACTGGAGTGGAAGGTGCCGCAGTCAAAGGAGCTGGAGTGGAAGGTGCCACAGTCAAAGGAGCTGGAGTGAAAGGTGCCACTGGAGTGGAAGGTGCCGCAGTCGTAGGAGCTGGAGTGGAAGGTGCCACAGTCGTAGGAGCTGGAGTGGAAGGTGCCGCAGGCGAAGGAGCTGGAGTGGAAGGTGCCACAGTCGTAGGACCCGGAGTGGAAGGTGCCACAGTCGAAGGAGCTGGAGTGGAAGGTGCCACTGGAGTGGAAGGTGCCACAGTCATAGGAGCTGGAGCAGAAGGTGCCACTGGACAGCCTACAGTCATAGGCTTAATATGTGATCATAGTTATTCCATTGTCATAAAATACGTGAAAGCCTTTAGATTATCTGAGAAAAATGCTGGAGCAAACCCCATCATCCCCTTGTTTAAATTCCTTGCAGGAGAGTGAAGCTATCCTCTTTTGTCTTCCCCAGCCTCAAACCAGTCCCCTAGTCTTAACACTAGCCATACAATTGCACATGTACAATATTTCATAATCTTAATCAATACAAGGAGAGGGAAAGAGGAACATGGCACATGGGGTGGGGCTGGTGAACAAAACTCCTCACGAATTGCCTGAGGCATCAGTGAGAATAGTAAATACATCAGATCCATTAAAATGAAATCAGATGGGCTTATAAAATCTGACTAAAATTAGTAATGACATCATGTCAGACTCAAATATGAGAAGACAGCCAAGAGCAAAACTGAAGTTTTGATTTTCCCCCCTCACCGCCATGATCATGTTACATATTCAACTACAGCAATTCCCCAATAAGTTAACTTTATAATTTAGACCTGGCTAGCCAACTAAAAACAGTATAGTATTTACCAATGGCATAAAGTTGGTGTAAATATCTACTTTTGAGGTGACGTTACCGAGTCATATTTTTAGTCTGCAGCGCCTCCCAGTGCCAGGAGCATTCTTTGTTCTCTCTCCCGTCGTCAAAACCGGTTAAGACCACTGATATTTATGTCCAAAATAAGCAGTAAACTACAGCTAATCTAGGATGGATAATCTTACCATGTTGCCCAATAGTTTACTTGTGTTGTTAGCATAACAAAATTAACGCAAACATAAGCTAGAAACTGAAGGGAAGGATGAGATATCTCCGTGCAACTTCTATTGTTCTGCTTACAGATTTTTCCATCTCGATTTTTCCCGCTCTAAAGTCGGATTTTAGGTAAATTAAAATAGTTTTTTCCATGCATCCAAACGTAGATAATACTATAAATGTATGTATCTTACCTTTGGTGTTTGATTAGATTTTCACTCGGTGGTCGTCAATATCGCTCCTGTGTCTCAGCGGATCCCGCCTCCCACACCATGAACCAATCATATCTACTTACAGCTTATCTTGTCAGCTTTCATTTGGTTTTTAGGGGACAACATGATGGTTGTACAACCGTATTTTAGTGGCAGCATCGTGGGGCTTGTATTTTGAAAAGAAAATACACTTCAGCGACAAAAACGGAAATGAAATTGTTTGTTTTATGGAACTTATATCAAGTGACGACTGTTTCCGGGTGAAGCTAGTAGTCAGTTTCTGATTACTGGGAGTCGAAAATAACCGATGAAGAAGAAGCCTGAGCGTGGAGCTGGCCTGACAGCGGAGGTTGGCCTGACAGCAGAGGTCTGCAGAGTCGCCAAAATCAACAATTTTCAAATCCTGCACATAAGGGCTTTAAACACATGAATCATCCCATTCCTCTGATATTACATGTACGTAGCATCTACCAAAACAAAAAGAGGACTGCCTTGAACTAACGGCGTGATGCTACTGAAAATAAAAAACACTCCCAACTGTATCCTCTTAGAGTGAAAAAGGAGTGTGACATTAACATTGTAGTTACCAGCACAGCTAAATCTAACCTAGTCTAGCCAAGAAGGTTTTATAATATATGGAGGATGAATGGAAAAAATGTCCGCCCATTTATTTGAACAGAAGCTGCTCACACAGCGCATTTTCTAACATTAAAGTTAATATTCTACACTATCCAGTGTTTTATTTTGTCTTGAGGTCCATTAAAAAACGTTTTGTGTGGTGTCATGTACCAAAAACACTCAATCCATTTTTACACGTTCATTTTCCAGCATCTCTCTCAGCCTTACCGAGAACAGGCTGTTTCTGTTGCTGTGTCTTTAAAGCTCATTAATATTAACGACCCGCTGGCTAACCGTTTACACGCGAGACACCACAGACCTGGCAGAACAGGCAGCGACAGGTAGGGAAAACAATGACAACCGCTCAACCGCTTTGAAAAAAAGCAGCTATTATTTCTTACAAAAATGATAATGAGCAAACAACAGCAAGATCATTAAAATGTTTTTTTCTTGAAGTCTCAAAATATAACATGACTCCTCATGAACGTAAGTTTGCTAGCTTGTTAGCATTTTGTGACTTCCAGACTTTGTATTTAACTGTGCAAGAAACAATAAAAGGTGGACATTTGACAAAGTAACAGAGACATTAAGACGACATAACTGATATCAGAGAGGGCGAGTGAGGTACAATAAAGGGGGGTGAAGGGAGCAACAAACCAGGAAGCAAACAAACAAGACAGAGAAGAAGAAAAAAACAAAAACAACTAATCCTCAAGGGTTACTCCTGCGGAATCTTGCTTCCACTCCCAGTTTAATGTTATAAAAGTGTACTATGATGAAAATTCAAGTCGCACTCTTCTGTTTTCTTTTAGTTTTGTATTTTATTGACCCCACCAAACCTTTTTGGCAATGTAACCTTAGTGGAATTTTGACAAAAGCCTCATGTCTGCACCTCGCAGTTTCCTCATGGCTTAGTCCAATGCACCCTGTCTTCTACCCTCTGTGTTTTTTCCAAATTTTCCTGTTGGAGCCTTGGAATGTGTCCGTATATTTTCTTTATCATTGCATTAATGTGCATTAGATTCTCCCTCACCCGCCCGTGGAACTTCGGATAGATATTAATCACTGGAATGTGAATTATCGCGATTGGAAATGTGTCCCTTGTTGCACTTAACATTGCATTGAAAGCCTCCTCCACAATGTTTCAGCATTCTTTGATAACCTCTCCACTGTGCTTGCCCATCACCAGATTCAGGCAAAAGATATTTGGAATATGGACGAGACAAGCACCACCACCGTTCAGGACCCTGCGAAGGTGTTCGCCGGCAAGGGGAGGAAACAGGTCGGGGGCAATCTGGAGAGAGGAGGACACTAGTTACAATGGCCATTGCTGTTAATGCCCAGGGTAATGCCATCCCCCCGCACTTTGTATTCCCCGGGAAGAAATTCCACGACCACTTCATCCGTGATGGGTGCATCTATACACATCAAGTGGATCAGGATGAATGCAAGAGAATCATTTTCTTGCTTTTCTAGAGCGCTTTATGAAACACACCCATGCTTCTCCCCAGTCAAAAGTCCTACTGCTGCTCGACAACCATGCTTCTCACCTCTCACTCCAGACAACTGCCTACTATAGAGCCAATGGTGTCGTTCTCCTGTCTTTCCCTCCCCACTGTTCCCACCGCCTGCTGCCACTTGACTGGAGTGTGGATGGTCCACTCAGGGGTTACATCAACACAGTAATGGACAGCTGGCTGAAGATGTACCCTGGAAAAACAACAATTTTCTTGTTTGTTTGTTTTTTTGGTGGTGTAGCTGCACCACAACAATAATATAAATGTTGTGATAAAAGTGTTGATGATGTTGATTATATTGTTTCTGATATTGTTGTTGATTGCTGTTGGTATTGCCTAAGCCTTAGCAGATGGGGGAAAAAAAAACATGAATTTTGTCCAGCAGGCTTAGACCAAGCTTCACCATCTCAAGACCCTGATGAAATCAAAAAGGAGCAGTTTTAAAAACTGTATTTTGTCTCATGGCACACATTTGTTCTACCTTTCAGTTAACTAGTCACACTAATAGGCCTTAGCCTATAGCAATATAACTTAACAGGAAACATACCATCCCTATGTGATGTCTCATTTTCTACCATCATACCATGAAATATCATATGACATGTCGTACCATCCCTGTGATATCTTTTTTCCTCTATTCTAGACATTAATGCCTTGTCCACACTAATCCTGGTAAATTCGAAAACGGTGAAATCTACCCTATTGGGCATGCGCAAGCCTTCAACCCACAGGGTTTCCAGGGGCCTTAAAATGTCTTAAATCCATTTTAGTTGGTCTTAAAAAATGACTAGATAATGGCGAGACATTAATTGCCTGAATTTCGAGCGCCTCGCCATGAGTTAGTAAAAGAATCCAAAAACAATAAAGAATAAAATGTGTTTGTTTTTAAATCAAATGTATGCTTTTGCTTAGGCCTATTTAATTGATCCTTGCGTATAAGATGCGATCAGTGTCTGTCTGGCTCAACTAAGCAAACGCAATGATAGTGATTGATTAGTTGATTAGTTCATCAGAACAGGAAGTTACGACGTCAGGATTACGATAGGGATCCACAGTCAGTCAGGTGGAAATGTGAGCATCTAACATCAAAACATCGTTTTTTTCCCCGTTGTTTCGAAAATCCAGAGACACCATGGGGAAATGCAAATTCAACGAGACATGGATAGACAATGCAGCGTTCAAAAATTGGTTGAAGCCAGTGGAGGGAAACCAGCATGAAGCATGAAAAAGCAGAAAAATGTTCAGATAGGCACAATGGGGATAAAGGCTTTGGAATCTCACATGAAATCGGAGAAACATAAAGCAGTAGAGAAAAGCCGCCAGCAATCGATGACAATCTCCGGCTATTTTTCCGTCGTCGCTGCTTCGGCTACACAGCCAGAGCCACTGCCTAGTTTAGGTAGTGCACCTGCGCAAGACCGCGGCCAACAAGTGACCTCGGGACAATTTGGTGAGCTATTCAAGACAATGTTCCCAGATTCAGGCCACAAGGAGTCTTTTTTTTTGTTCATTTGTTGTCACAAATTGGTCTTAAATTTCATGTCAAGTGTTATTAAAAAGTCTTAAAATGTCTTAAAATTTAATTTCCTGAAACCAGCAGGAACTAGGGTGGCCATCCGTCCGGTTTTAGGTCGGACAGTCCGGTTTTGAAATACCGTGTCCGTTTACCGGCGCAGCCTTGAGCCGGACGCTCATTTGTCCTCCTTTTGAGATCATCCCTATTTTATACTTTATCTAATGGTATATAATAAATAAATAAATAAATGAATAATAAAAAAAAAAAAATAGGCTAAGTAAGTATAAATTCCCTTAAGACTTGTGGTCTAACAAATTATTGGCTGAAAGCGGTGTCAAATAAATATCTGGTATTTCATTGGTTAAATAAACGTAACCAAATTAGCCATGTGGCTTCTTGACGTCACGTCACGGCAGGCACAGACCCAATCTACCTGTAGCAGTAGGTTAAACAACAGAAATGCCGAAACGAAAGACTTTGTTTAATCCCGAATGGTCGAAAGAGCATGGATTCATCACAAAAAGCAGAAAGGACGACTTCCATGCTTTTTGCACATTGTGTCGTTGCGATGTGGACGTAAGCAGCAAAGGGAAAGGCGCCATCGACAGACATGCTAGCACAGACAAGCACAAAAGCAACAATCAAGGCGCAGGTGCCTCTTCACTTTTATCGTTTTTCCGTGAAGCTTCATCGCCTCAAGATGACAAAATCTCCGCTGCAGAACTTTGTAAAGTTTATCATGCAGTCAAGCATCACCAGTCATACAGGAGTGTAGACTGTGGAATAAAACGACTCATCAATAGCAAAAGGGGTGACCTGTGGAAAAACAAAAGCCAAAGCTTTGTGCGAAAACGTCCTAGCACCCTACTCTGTCCATGTGCACATGTGGATTATATAAAAGAAAATGAACTGCATTATTCAGTGGCAACTGATGCATCAAACAAAGGTACGATCAAGTGTTTTCCCATTGTACTGAGATATTTTCACTTTGAGGAGGGCGTGCAACATGCACTGTTGGATTTTTACAGTGATAGCAACGAAACGTCGGAAGCTATAACAAATCAGCTGCTGGCTAAACTGGAGATGTCTGGTCTAGATGTGAAAAAAATGTCAGCATATGCAGCAGACAACGCCAGCGTTAACTATGGAAAACACAACAGTGTTTATCAGAAGCTGAAACTGGCTCAAAAGGACGTGCTTGCTGCAAACTGTTTAGCCCATATTCTGCACAATGCAACAAGATATGCAGCAGGCAGCTTGGATGTTGACATTGAAAATGTTGTGCTTAAGGTTTATAGCCATTTTAGCATCTCAGCTAGCAGAACGGCACAGTTGAAGGAATTCTGCGAGTTTGTGGAAGTGGAGGAATGCAATCTGCTGCGGCACGTTGTCACGAGGTGGTTGTCTCTGCTGCCATCCATTGACAGAATCCTGAAGTATTGGAAACCCCTGACCAGCTACTTTCAGAGTCTAGGTGAGGAGGAATGCTCCAAGTTTTTGTGGAAATGCTTTGGAGAGGATGGCATTGAAGTATCTGAGATGTATTTTCTCTTCCTCAGTCACTTTCTAAAGGTGTTCTCGGACTGCATTGAAGCACTTGAGGCCAAATCATTTAGCATAACCTCTGTGTTTAAGGTAATGACTGAACTGAAAGGGAAACTTGAGAGAAGGCTAAAGGACACATTTTTTGGCTTTGCTGTGAATAACAAACTCAAGCAGCTAACCCCTGATCTGGCTAAGAAATGTGAGGCTGATTTTATTGTTCTCTATGAAAGAGCCAAGAAATACGTGAGTGAAAGGTATGACTTCTCTGAGAACAGCTTTCATAGCAAAGTGTCAAAGCTTGGCCTCACAACTGCTGTGTCTTATGAAGAATACAGTGATGCAGTCCAGGCCTGCAGTCTGAAAGACATTGATATGGATGGACTCTATGAGGAATATGGCATGGTGGAAGCTATTCTCAGCTCTTCAGAAATGGAAAGTTGCTACAGTGAGGAGCGGTATCTGAAACTGTTTTCCAAAGCAGATGTCCCACTTGTGAATCTGAGGAAGGTCAGCGCCTACATCTTCTCCATCCCATGTAGCAATGCACATACAGAACGTGTCTTTTCAATGATGACCTCAGCATGGAGAAATGAGAGAAATCATCTGGATGTGGACAGTGTCAAGGCAGAGTTGCAAATTTGTGTCAATTTCACATTTGAGTGCACAGACATCTACTGGAAATTCCTTGCAAATAAAAAACTCTTGGAAGCAGCCAGGAAAGGGCAAAAGTATCGCAAATAGACATTCAACTATGTGGTGAGTACACTAGAGTCTTATTATGTGTTATAGGGTTTGGGATTATTTTTCAGTTTTTATCCTGGCTTCACTGAATCCTGCAAAGTGTCCTCCTTTTTGGTGTTATGGAAATGGCCACCCTAGCAGGAACCCTTAACCCATGACCTTTATGTCGTTACCACCATGGTTACCACTGTTTACTGAAGTGTTGTCATGGCTGCAGCAGCAGAGCCTTAAGCGCCAACAAGACGTATGAATCATGACAAAAGACTGACAAAAGCAAGCCAGACTTTTTTGTCTGGACAAACAATGAAGTTGAGCTGCTTTTGAAAGTAATGAATGACTACAAGACCCCAAAGCCACAGAGAATATAGACTGGGAGTCATTTGGGAGTATGACTACCGCCTGTGATCACATGACAATCCCACCTCAGCGTTTTTGAAAAGCTCGCTGTTTTCGGTGGTCGAATATGCTGTCTTAGTGTGGATGGAAGGCCAAAACGGAGAAATAAAGATGCGTTCCCAAATGTAACGGGCTTAGTGTGGACAAGGCCTAATGCTGCATTCCAATGTACTTGGAACTCAGAGGAAAATTACTTCCAACACGGAAAAGCGCAATATAACGGTCGTTCAAGTCGGAATCCCCAGTCGGAAATTCGGGCAAGATCTATTCCGCCTGAGTTCTCCCACACCTGACGTCACAGCATCAATTTGTACTTAATAAAACTTGATTTTACTTGATATGTAGTTTTTGTGTTATGAAAACATGTTGTAACAACTTTGTAGTTTTCATTGGTAACGTAATTCAGTTGAATTGTGCTTTGTTGCTAGATAAAAGTCTTTGCTGTATGAACTAGCCTGCTAACGTTACTAGAGCATTGTCAGATAGCTAAAGTTAATGGGCAAAGGCTAATTGCGTCCATGTTTTCCCGAGCAGACGCACTGGAACGCATCTATCGACTTCTGACTTCCAATGGAATGCAGCACAAGTCACTAGATTAACCAAAGGGTCTCAGATCATGTGCCATGGAGGGCCCAGGGGTCTCATGTATAAACGTTGTGCACGTACAAAAAGGTTGCGTACGCTGGTTTTCACGGACACGTCGGGATGTATAAAAATGAACTTGACGTGAGAATGTGCGGGCCGTCCCACAAACTTTAGACTATGCGTACGCAGATTTGTCTGGCTTTCTCAGTTGGCGACGCCAAACTACAAAGTAGTAAAACTCTCCAAATGTTTCAAAATAATGTTTTCACTCAATTCACTGCGCTATATCTATGAAGTAGTCTATGAAAAACAAGAATTATTTCCGCTGATACACCATAATAGTTTGGTTATTTATGTGGATAATGTTTAACATTAGAAAGGCCAAAACCCATCTGGCATTGTCATTTTCAATTGTTAGTTCCTCCAAAACTGGAGGAAAATGCTATTTTAACTCTTTCCATAACTTTTCCTAAATATGAGGGTTTTATATGAATGAAAAAAGCCACTTAGGAAATAGATACAGGCACTCTCCGCTATAGCGCCGTGTTGGTTTGTGTGAATGCGCGTCTCTCTCTCCTCCGGCTCACTTCAAGTAGGTCTGACTTATTGAGCGCAATGAAAACCCAGTGAAACTAATTTCCCACAGATGACATCAGGCCTTACTCACAGTGTCAAAACCAAGATCGCCAGTAAACTGGACAGTTTTCTTTGTTTATGTGACATGGAGATGTTAACGCACGTCAGGGACTGTACAGTTGCAGAGGCACACAGAGATCCATGGCGCACAGGAGGCAAGGCGCACAGATCCATCTCTCCTGGGAAGAAAACGCAGTGTCGGGTGGGCAGATGCACTCGGAATAAGTCCTGGAACAACTGTGTGATCTCCAAACCTTTGTGTGTAGTACCTGCTCACACAAACCACCGAAGCTGTGCGCTGACTGCGGGACTGAACGGTAAGAATGGAAAGGCCACCCGTGCGTAAAACTTAGAAAAAAATGCCACAAATGGAAAAGCACATTGCCATATTTGGAGCGGCAGCGCTGCGAACACTGAACATGTAATCTTTGAATCAGTTCAATTGTGCAATCTTACCTTTATTTACAAAAACACTGCATGCTTAAAAGCACATTGGAAATATTTGGAGAGGGGAGCACTGAACACAAGCACATTCACCATCGTTTTTGACAAGAAGGTGACATGAGGGGCGTATTTATAGTCATTTGCATAGTTAATTCTGGGAGGAGACAAGGTGGGGTGAGAGGCTCATGCATGTGCGCTCAATTTCACGTTGATTGGGATGTATAAAGGAAAGGTGCGCAGGACCTGGCCTGCGCACGGTTTTATACATCTGAAAATTTCTGTGTGTACTTACTTTTCAAGTTTTGTGAGTACGCCATTTTTCAGTATGAAAGCTACGCAGTCTTTTATACATGAGGCCCCAGGTGATTTCAATGATTAGCCTAGTTCCTCCTCTCTGGTTGAAGTGGTGCTAATCAGTGAAATTAGCTGCTGTAGGATAGTCTTCAGTTAGAAAACCTGCATTCTCTTGGCCCTCATGGCACATGATTTGTTGAACAATTATTTGTAGCCTACATAGCCTATTTGTAAAATTATTTGTGGCCTTACTTTGCTTCCATCGTGACACAAACTGCAATTTTCCTAATTAAGTCAATGACCGTTAGATCGACGTGATGCAGTGTGCGCATGAAGGTAAGTGCGGAAGCTTAACTGCTGAATTAAAAGAGATGACCAAAAGACTGGTTGATTAAAATAGAATAGCCAACCTCAGTCACTAACATCATTGAGATAATGAGAAAATACAAGGCTTGTTGCCATGCGTTGGTATCACTCAAAATAGTGTTACATAACATTAACTCTACCCTAAAACGTTGCCTTGATGAATTGGCACAAATGTAAAATTGGGCCTGCAAGATTGGTTAATAGAAGTAAACATTATCAGAACACAAAACCATAATTATAAGATGCATCTTACACACTTTCTGACAGCTGTTACTTTTGTACCACAGTTGTGTTTTGTCCCACACAGGAGGTAGAAAAGTAACATAGCGCAAGTTGTGTTCTACGTCTGTTCATGACCAAATAATAAAAGTGTTTTTTTTCTGTTTAAATAGGTAATGTTTGACGTTTGTTGTACAACATGTTTTTTTTAGTTTTTTTTTAATCTCCAAATCAAACTCGTTCAGAGTTTATATATAAATACAAATCTTTATATGGTCAATGAAGGGAGCCTTCAAATGCATTACCTGAAAAGAAGCTTACCTATTTACTTTCCCTCTGTATTTAAGAATATAATATATCTTATAATTAAAATATCTGAAACGAAAACCTAATGATATAATTTAAATGATGATATAACAGCCATAACTGTACATTAAACTCCCCAAAGGTTAGGTCTCATTTCGCCTTGGCTAGTCTACTTACCTGGTCCATAATACTGGAAAATAGCCCAAAACAGGCACTTTTCCCAAAACCAGTGGGAAGAACACTGAAGACGTTCTTCCCTGTAGATAGTTTGGTGATGATTTCCCGTTGCTCTCTTTTCAGTTGAAAAAGTTTCACGCTGTCTAGTATACTCTCCATGTTTTGGGTGTGAAAACCGCAGATGCATGGGTTTTTTGTTTTCAGCAGCCAAAGGGGGCAGCAAATGGCACGTTTTCCAGCTCGTCGCACAGGGAAGAGGCGTAGAAGAAAAGCGGCAGCCATTTCTAAGACATCCGTATGAAAACAACTCAGACAAGTCACACAAAGGTGAGACTTTATACTTTATTGACATCCACGAAGTGTGGTGTCAGTCCCAACGGGCCTAATAGAACACTTGCTATTGATTTATATTGTTTTTCCTCAGTTTGAGCTTTATTTTATTTGAGCCTTATTATTCACACTCGAACCAGTGAGTTGGATATATTTAGAACGTTTTGTAGTTTCTCCAGAGAGGATTGTGACACCTACCATTGATTCCTACGAAAACACTGGATTGATTGACAACCAAGCACTCGCCTGAAGAAGGTATTTTTATTATACCGAAATGTTTCGACTACAGGGCTTGACACCGATATGGAAGAGTGGACATTGGTACGCCGCGGAAGACCCCGTAATGGACCCCGCAGACGTATCAACTACCCCAGAGCCATATAGAGAGAGAGTTGCGTCATCTCCGTTCTCTCCAATGGACCTTTTTTTTTTACAGCAATGGCGGATCGCGGAGCCTCTCAATAGTTCCCGGAAGTTAGCGGCTAATATTAGGAGCGCAGTAGAGTTGCAGCGGAATGGACCGTTTGTGATGCACTTTGAAAGGGTAAGATGTTTAAAGAATCAGATTGTATATTATCAGCACATCTGTATCAAATTAACATGTGCATTAAAGCATGTTAGTGGATTATCCCCCTCTAAATTAGTAGATTTAGGGAACGTTAACAGATAACAGATTAGGCTAGGATACTGAATAAAGTTAGCAACACATAACGTTAACCACGAACAGCCTATTAATTATAAATTCCGTTCTCTTAATGCCATTTCATCCAACGTTGTGGAATTAGAGAAAAAGACTTCTAAACGTGATTTTTTGCGGGGTGGGGGGAGTTAAATATTAGTTAAATATAACATGGAGGTGGTGAAATGAGGATATCCATTTTGGAGTAAGAGCTAATAATAAAGTTAACGTTACACAATAATAAGGAAGAGAGCTATTTTTGTGATACATCGCTATTGATATGGATTTAGAGTGCATATTTGAGACTTCAAAACAGTAAACAAAAACGTAACTTATGGGTTGAGTGTTTTTAGGCTTTGTGATTCTGTTGACTATTACCTGTCTATATTATGTTGCAGCTCAGCTGATTTTGGATTGATGGCAGGGAGAGGGAAGTTGGAGGACTTAAATTAGATTGAAAACACAAGGTAAGTTTAAAATAGGCCAGCAATTTTGAAAAATGAATCATACTAGGCTAAATGGGGAATCATACTAAATACTAAATACTGCTCTCAGCCTAGTCTTGCCCTTTTTGGTCTTGACAAACTGGTCTGCCTCAAAATGTGCCTGCAGAGTGACTTGAGTTTACTTCCCACACACAACAACTCAGATTTGTCTACCCACATACACATCCCATAGTGGTTGAATGCACAGTATTAGGGAACACTTTATACTTACTGGACATGTATATACTCATTACATATATAAAAGACAACCAAGAACATGAGACAACTTTATACAAATTAATATCACATCAGTAACTGATGCCACTTGTCATACTTTGTTAAACATCAGCAGCAAAAGCTGTTGATGATCACAACTAATGAAGTTCCATAACTTAAGTTGAGGAACAAAGACCACACCTCATCTCCCAAGGCAATTTCCCATCCAAGCCTATATAGGTGTGTCTAACCCTTTCTCCTCTGTCTTTTTCTCCCTCTCTCCCTCTCTCTTTCAGCCCAAGAACCACAGGGGGATTCAATGGAGCCTGAAGACTCCCTGCAATGAGACAGCACCCTCACCCTGCACCCTGAGTCTCAACTCCCTGGGTTTTACAAGCCTTTCCCTGTTCCTTATTTTTAATAAACCAAACATTAAGCTTCCCAATGGTATGGTCTTTGTTTGTGAAAAAGTGCAAATGAAGTGTTTGAATATTATTACCTCGCATATTTTTGTTGTTGTTGTGATCTTTAGTGATAGTAAGATTGCTCCTGCTGAGTTGAGCCAACCATTTTTTCCTCCTCTCCGTATCAGTGGGGAAACCGTACATTCGTACTCCTTTCTCCGAGTGATTGGAGCATCCCCATGCAGCACAGCAAACCATGGTGGAGACTATATGCAAGGACAACACGGAGGAAAGGGCACAGACAACCTGCTTGACATGCTATTCATGTTTCTGAGTTTATTAGAGATTTATTTAATGAATTCATTGCGGTAAATAAATGCATAGTAAAAAGACAAAAGATACATAAAATATATATATATTTATATGTGTATAAATATATATGTGTTTTAATGTGTCCTGTCCTGTCTGGATGGGATGTGTTTTAATGTACCCTTTTTAATAAGCAGATTTCTGCTTAAATCATTAAGATTACTTAGGCCCTCAGTTACCATGGGATTACTGAAACCACCATGAATTAAAGAAATGGTAGAAAATTAATCTAATCTGAATTTTGAAACATTCCTTCCCTTCCCCTCCCTTTAAATATATCAATAAACATTAGGATGCGATTGCTCTTGACTACCATACAAGTTTTACTTTTTAAAAAAACATTGATGTAACTACATACACATGTCTGTGTGCTATATAAATATTGTATATAAATATTGTAAATAAATGCATTTATTGACTACTAATTACCAAAAATCGCAGTTTTGTCTCTCTGTATTTACGTTTTCAAATTGCCCGCCAAGTACTTCCTGGAACTATCTGAAGCTACGTGAATCACGTGACGATCAAGCATTTTGGACTTCCGTTGACGCAACTCTCTCTCTATATGGCTCTGAACTACCCTAATTATGATACCAACCACCAATTTGATCGTCCATTGATGAACCACGGACGGACCCCTGATGGACTCCGCAAATGTATCAACTACCCTGATTATGACACCGACCACCGATTTGACTAGTGTAACCCACAAGCAGAGATCCCTAGCAGGAACCGCACTGGGCTTCAACCGCTAATGGAGGTACATCCATCAAGACAAAAATATACCTCGCGTCCAAACAACTTTCAACCAAGACAAGGATGGGTCACTTCACCTCCCTCCAAGAAACCTAAACCCAAACCAATCCCAACCAACACTCGACCCCAATCAGGAAATGCCGAGTGCGTGGATTTCATTTCTTAAAGGTCCCATATTATGCTCTTTTTAACTGTTTAAAACATTTCTCAGTGGTCTTTAAAACAAGGTTATGAATTCTGTTGCAAAAAAACACACAAATCCAGGCTCTGTGGAGCCTCTCCATCCTCTCAGTTTCTCCCCTCATTAACTATGCGCTGTTCTGAGTGGGCGGGGATGCTCTGATAATGAGGCGCTGCTCTGTTTGGCCGCCTGATCGGCTGTGTGAGGGGGGAGGGTGCAGATGCGGAAAAATTCCAAAACTAACATGGCAGCTCCTTGTAGAAGAAAACTCTGTGACACAACATGTAAAACTGTACATGTTTGAGAAGGAATCTGTCAACCGAACAAGAGGAGGCAGCTGCCGAATTTTTACAGACACGGTTACAGCAGGATGTCTCTGAACGGTAGGTTGAAATTTCACTGTTTTCGTACTTTCTCACCGTGCGTGTGTATGTGGTTGCGTCAGATATGTGGTCTTTCTGGATAGCCATAGCGGACAAATAAATATCCCATAAAAACGATATCTAACGTTACCTGCCGGAGTGTCTCCCACGGTCACTGTACCGTATGGTTTGTTTGATTCATTTTTAGCCAGACTTTCACCGGTGCCGGTGGTTTGAGGCTGTCTAGTAAACTCGTCAACACAGTAGGTGTCGGTAGCTTTTAGCTGGCTACTTGGATAGCTGCTGTAATGTTATTCCATGAAGTGTCTTACAGTTGCCGTTGTACTGGCTAGCGATAGGAAACAAATCCACACCAGACATTATGTAGTTATTATGTTCAATTACATCAAATTATGAAGACGCAAAAGAAGAACCCATCTGCAGTGGATACAAATATTGTAACGACACCGGCAAACATATGGTTATGTCCCATGCTATCTACCATTTGGACATATGACTGTCGTAATTTATGCCAGTGTTATTCAGCTACAGCTCAACAGTTTAAGAACTGTAGCTGAAATATTCAAAAACTGCATCTCATGGAGGCCTGCTGGTCATTCCCCCTGTGAAACATCTTACCTCTTAGTGTTGACACCTTTATTGTTTGTCGTATGTTACATTAGTTTGTACAGTACTCACATTTACTCTGCATTGTCTGTGCTAAATGATAAACATATAATATAAACGTCATTGGCAGTGTAATGTTCTTATAAAGCTAGCAAAATTCAATAACAGTTACCCTTTCTCATTCCCTAGGTTACCAGAAGAATGAATCAGCTTCAGGATCCACCTACATGCATGTTGATCATCCTGGTCTGGAGGCTGTATGTTTGATTATGTTCTCACTACAGAATGCAATGAACATTTCTAAAGCAGACTATGGGCCCTTACAGCTTAGAGGTATAGAGCAGTATGTTTCTTTTATGCATTCTGTGCATGAATTGATTTGCCAAATAATATGGCTAACATGTGACTTTGGATAATACTGTACATGACAATAAATTTGAGTAAAATATCTGTGTTGTTCTACTTTATTACACATCCATGTAGAGAAACAACTGTAGCACACCTAAAAGTATTTTAGTGACAGGGGCATCAGACAAAAATTACTGAAAAAGTAATATAATCACACACACACTGTCTACACTTGCATGTAAGTGTAGACAGTGTGTGTGGGGTTATATATTTTTTTCCCTTTACACACCCATGTAACCCATGTTTTTGACACCAAAAAGTAACCACAACACTGACTGTTCATACAGAATAAAATTATTTTATTATAGAAAAGGCATTAAAAAGGCACATGTAGAAACATAACATACTGCTTGTGCAGGACCATAATGGGGTGCTGTTATGTTACAAAATCTACATCTGTGAGTGTACACAGGGGAGTGTTCCACTGTAGCAGTTATTGCAGTGTAGTAAAGTAGTGCAGTATCAATCACAAAAATGATTTATAATTTGATGTTTTTAGTTATCTGTTATGTATTCGTGAAACACACTCAACTACAGCCTGACCTCATGCCAGATAACCAAAACAACAAAAGAAGAGACTAAGTATTCAAATGAAATATATTGACAGTATGTGTACCCTCTTCTCAGTGTCTAGCCTACAGATCCTTTGTCAGCTAGTGCTGGAGCTTTCTAGGTTGCAGGGTCAGAGTAGTGATACCAGTGTGTGTGGTGCTGTGCATATGCTGTGAGCTCCATGATGCTGCCAGCTACGTCAGGTTCAGACTGCCTCTTGATTGAACCGAGACACGTGGCTGCAATGACGTCCTCCTTGGCTGGCCTGTCAGACTGGGCACACAGGTCTTCTGGGACGGGGATCATGAAAACCTGGCTCACATAAGGTGCAGAGTCCTGGAACACGTGATCAAAGATGAGGTCCATCAACTCATCGACGTAATCTGTGGAGTAACAGAAACACAGAAATCATCAGTTCCATTACAAGAGTGTACATCACATACTAGTGTGTAGCAAATTTGCAATTTTCATTTATAGATTACTTTATACTATAGTTTATACTTTATGACATTTGTATATTTATTGAATTTTCATATTTACAAAGTTTTGTGTGTGCAATAAAAATGTGTGTTGGTAAACATACTGAAAGTTGGCTCAGGGGGTCGGCTAAGCAGATCCAGGGTCATCCTCATCCTCTTCCTCCTCCATTAGGTCAAGATGGGTCTCCTGGATGGTCTCTTGGTAGGTGGGGAGGTCAGGCTAGGTTGTGGAGGAACAAAGGGGACAGTTGAAGAGCCAACTCTGAAATCTCTGCATCTCCGCAATCCAAAACTACATTACCACAAACTACAGCCTCAATAATTACTATGTAGTTGATTCTAAATGTCTCCACCACAGTCAAGGAAAATAGGACATTATAACCTCCAGAGAGGTAGTATTTCTGTGTCGTTGTTCAGGTTTTCTAGGTTTTCTAGGTTGCCACAACCCCAGCTGATTACTAGACTTACCAGACTAGGTGCAAAGACAGAATGTGAAATGTTACATCTCATCAACCAGTAACTCCCTCCATTCATTTGGTGTTAGAAGTGAAATATTCATGGTGACAAGAGTCCCTGATCCACAAAGTACTTTTCGAGTTTTGCCACGTTACAGTTGCGGTTGTCTCGTGTAAGGAGATGTGTCCGCAAAGTGAGCCAGAGGAGCTAACCTTAGCTAGCGCTGGCGCTAGCGGCTAACGCTAGATTAGGTTGCTGCAAGTGGCACTAATTTAGCCCCTAGATTAGATATACTAGATTATAGTACGTGTGTCCTAACGGCACTGGGTTAACGAGACGAGGTGCTCGTTTTGGCCGGCTGAGGTAGCCTACAACCGACTCTGGCTGCACATGTTTTTGCCCTAATTACTAACTGTTGTCGTTATGGCCAACAGGCTTCCTCGTATTCACAGGCCACATCAAACTGTCTCATCAGACCGGAGCTAAATCGCTACCCGATGCTAATCGGACTGAAATACCATAAACTACCCTATCCATTTCTCATTCTCAAGTTACGTTAGCGGACACGTCTCTCCACATAAGGCAGCTGATTTAGCAACAAAGCATCATAGAGTGTAAAATAAACAAGAACACAATGTCGCAAACAAGCAAATAGAACATAACTTTACACACCTTAGCAAACCTTGACATGTAAACTAAATATAATCACAATTTTTCCGTGCTACGCAGCTATGCTACAGACAACAGGGTTTGGTCTTCCGCATTCAGTTGCCGGGCAATGGCGGACGGTGCTGTAGGCGGGCATATGAAATGAGTGTACCTTTGTGACGTCACAAATTTACGGAAGTCCAAACGGCTCGTTTAAGGGCATATTTTCCTTACATGGATGGTGTGGATTTAGCTGGGGACCATATGTGTTTTGATACTTCCATGATGTTTAGATAGCACATCCAACTCCTTTATAATCAAAGAGACAAGGGAAATCCGGTTTTGCACGTTATGGGACCTTTAACCTAATCCAAGAAAAGTGTTGGCAGTATACTTGCAGTATACTCTTTGATTTGATATGCAATTGTATTGAATGTCAGTTATTCCTGTGAATTGTAACTGTATAATCCTGGTTATGGTTTATTAACATAACAAAATTATAGCTAAGATGCATACCCTGTAGAAATAAATGATGTAGTCAATTCTTTTGCTGACATTTACTGACAAATCAGAGGGAACATGCAAATGTAGCCTGTGAAATTAAGGCCACAATCTAATATTTCAATGTTACTTCCTTGGTTTTGAAGACTTGACAAACTTAAAATTCATCTGTGCTGTGCCTTTATTGTCTGAGACATTTCTTATGGTATTTTTTGATATAACCACAATGCCTGACAGATGTCTTGAGAAAGGTCGTACCGAATCATTGACAAAGGCACAGCAGACATTAATTTTGGGAGCAGGAATTCCCCTTTGTGTTTTTTATTAAAATACTTGATGGGGATACTGAATTTTCCCAGCAGCATTCTAAACTGTTACATGGTGTGCACATTTTATTCTACATCTTGGATTCTGTATCAGCCTTGTACCGGAACAAACCAAACATAGATAGACAAACACAGATATTGGAACAACATTTGTCAGTGAAATAAATCTCAAATAAAAACTCAAATGTTAAAAATAAAACATTTATTAAATTTAAATAAAGAGAAATGTAGATTGTCTGGGCCAGTCCACCAGCTCCTAAATGGTCATGAAACCTGGTGATCAGCCAGCTCCCAATGGGCCTTATTCAGCAATATCTTCCTAAGTTTTTTCTTAAATTTGTTATTGAGAAAGGTCCTAAGAAAAGTCTACGTCAGATTCATGACGTGTTCTTAAACTGCAGAATTGTTCGCACTTGTGTTCTTATAATGATGAATCCCATTGTCCTCGTAAATTGAAAGCGCGTGCCAGGTGATCCTAATTAGCATAGGTAAACGCCCCGCCAATCCCCATAAAAGGGCATGAGACTGGAGGGCCGTGTGCACACAGAAATTGAAAAGAAAAGTTGAGAAAAGTCAAGAATGCCCAAACGAAAGTCTAAAGAGGGTGGAGCACCGGACTCCAAATGTAAAAAAAACTTCAGTAGTTCTGAAGTGGAGGTACTGCTGCAGGAAGTGAACACCAAACGAGCTGTCATATTTAGTAGCGTCAGTAGTGGATATAAAATACCAGAAAAAAAAGATGCATGGGATGCTATTACTCGTTCAGTGAACGCTGTATCCGCAGAAGGGCACACAACTGATGAAGTAAAAAAAAAAAATGGTTTGATCTCAAATTTGAGGCCACAAAAAATATTGCCAAACACAGAAGAGAGACGCTGACCACTGGAGGTGGACAGGCTTGCCCAGAGTTATCTGAGCTGGACCAGCGCATAGGGGCCATTATTGGAGAGACAGCACTCTCGGGTGTGCCATCAACCGATCATTTGGACACAGACCTGGGCCCCGTGTCAGTGGTTTCATCTCCTGGGCCATCTCTTATCTCAGAATCAGGAACATGTGACACATAACATGTAAACACCAGTGTGTCAAACCTAAAGGCAGGTGATTATTTTTGTGAACAAGTGTTCTCTTCTTCAACATGTCCATGTGTTTAAAAAGTGTTACCTAAGTGCTTAGTTTGTATTCAAAATTTAAACATTTGCTTTTGCAGTATAGACCAAACATTGCATAATTGAAACCCCCAAAAATAAAAGGTCACTACAATGGTTTGATTTTTATCATTTATATTACAGATTAATTCCCGCTGAGGCAACCACCCTCTGAGGTGGAACCTGGCACCTCGCAGCCAGTACCTTCCTGCAGCAGTACCTCCATGTCTCCACGTCTGATCTCAGATGCGGTCCTCGACAACCAAGAGAGAATGGCCCAAACGCTTTCACAGATAGCCTCAACACTGGCCACAATCTCCGAGACACTTGAAGAAATTAATACAAATTTTAAAAAATAAAGATATGCACTGAAACCTGTTTGATTTTTTTTAAGTGATGCGTTTCTTTCTTGAGATTAATTGTAAGATATAAATAATCAAGCAAGTCTGTTGACCAGTCCCAGGAGTGGGTGAGGACGCACATCCTCTTGTTGTTGTGGAGGGGGAAGTGATACACCACGTTTCATGGCGATGTTGTGCAAGACACAGCAGGCCATGATTATCCTACAAATCTAAAACGATGAAAAGATGCCCAAAGATTATAAAATGCAAAAAATTGTGATAGAATTTGGCTGAGGTAGTCTATAGGCTCTCTAATATTTTTGCAAGAATAAAACACAATTCCTCAGCTGTTCTCTTTATACACACCTTCTCCGGTTTGTAAAGCAGCTTGCCACCTGCTGTGTCCAAACACATCCAGCGTCCTTTTAAGATGCCAACGGTGCGCTCGATGGTGGAGTGAGTACGTGCGTGCTGCTGATTGAAGGACACCTCCTGGTGAGTCTGAGGGTTGGTGAGTGGTGTCATTAACCAGGGGGCCAGGGCATATCCTCGATCTCCTAATAAAACAAGTCATTATAGGAATAGAAGCCCACTGTTGGAATTTATAATTACTCAAAGATGCGTACCAATGAGCCATGCGTCTCCAGCAGCTCCTTGTTCGAGGCGCATACCCAGCCCTGAATGGTTTGATTGGGGTCCGCTGGCCAGACCGCTGTTCTCAGGAAGCTCTGGATTCTCACGAACCCAGGAGCTACTCTGCCAGCACAGACCAGATTGGCCAGATGATGGTGTGATTTAAGCAGCCTGAAAAAGGCTTTGATCAACTTTCCGAAATCGTCCATGTCTTTCTTTGTCACTTGCCAACCTAAAGCCAGAAACAAAAAAACAAAAGAAAAATATATGTATATATATACACCGAATTACAACATAACCCATTTCTCCATCCTATCCCCAACACACTCCACCCATAACCCAAACCACCACCACACAAAATGTACATTCATTTTACAAATAATCATCTTTTCACTGATCACATCATCTTTTCACTAGCAAGTGTAAATTGCTTATGATTGAGTCATTGGCCAGGGGGGAAAAAAACAACCTCACTCTTGGTTCTTGGGTCTTGTCCTTATATACTGGCCTAGTTGTTGGTTGTAGACCAACCACAAGGAGAGCTTCTAGAAACTTAGGAAAAAGGCCTAAAAACCTAACCCTAAACCTTAACTATCTCTGACATATAGGCAAACATGGCCCCGCTTAGCCATCATCTGGTTCTCTGTAGGCCATATCCACTACCAGCAGTCTGATCCCCCTCCACTTCCAGCTTGGGAGAATGTCCGAAAACATCAATTTGGTGTTGGGAAACAATAAATCGATTTCCCTGGTGTCCGAGTTCATGCGTCACATCCTATTGTTTCCTTCCATGCCAATGCTGTTCCCGTCAAGGTGAATTATCATCACATCTGGGTCATTTTGGGTCTACACCCCTCTGTCATTCCACGTGATTTGGCAATCTAGCCTCAGGTTCTGGGCTGTCCAAAATCTCCTAAATGGCCATGCAGCCTGGCAATCAGCGTGCTCCCAATGATCCAAACGCGTGAGGTAGTGTGGTCAGCCATAGCGAAAGAAAGTAGCCTTTTCTTTTGGAGATGTTGCTGATAAAGGAGGGGTTCCGCTAGATGCAAGGTTGGTGACAGTCTGGCAAACCAGTCAGTAGGTAAGCTTGCATTCTGCAACTCAGACTTGAGGAACGGCATGTTCCTCAAGTCTGAGTTGCAGAATGCAAGCTTCAAGAAAGAGAAGCAAGATGGGATTATTAGGTGGGTGTGAAAGAGATACAGGTGCTTGCTAAGTTTGTCCATCTTTGCAAGAGAGCCCAAGGATCGAAGGCTGCACGCTGGCACACAAGAAGCCAGTTAAAGGTCCCATATGGTGTAAAACAGGATTTCCCTTGCCTCTGATTATAAAGGAGTTGGATGGTCTATCTAAACATGGTGAAAGTATCAAAACGCACGGTCGCCAACTAAATCCACACAATCCATATTAGAAAAGCGAGCCTCTAAACGAGCCGTTTGGACTTCCGTAACTTTGTGGCGTCACAAAGGTTCGCTCATTATCATTTTTGTAAGAAATAATAGACTAACAAAGTGTTTTTCAAAGCGGTTGAACGGTTGTCATTGTTTATTACCGGATTGTTTTCCCTGCCTATAGCTTTCTGCAGCTGCCGTGTCTCACGTTTCACACTCTCGTTTCACGGTTAGCCAATCAGAACAGAGGGGTTGTTAATATTAATGAGCCTTTTCTTGGTAAGGCTCAGAGAGATGCTGGAAAATGAACATGTAAAAATGTATTTTTCGGTACATGACACCACACAAACAGCTTTTAATGGACCTCAAGACAGAAAATAAAACACTGGAAAGTGTAGATATGGGACCTTTAAAGATATAAGATATAGAAATAACAGCATGTATGACTTTTTCCAGGCTGTGCGCTAGGAACACCACCATCGAAATCAGCTTGTAAACTTCAAATGTTGAAATTGAACAATAGGCAATTCTCTTTGCTTTTAGTGTATATTACAATTTACCTATGCAGGACCGGTCACAAGACTTGTGTTTGTAGTAGACTGGCAGACACTGGCAGTAGGTTGCACAGCTCTGCATGTCTCACTGTCCTCTGGGCCACACACAAACTGTCCACGGCACAGACAGACAGGGAAAAGTGAGATGAAAACATAAACTACTCACCAAGATCGGATGCAGCTGGGACGAGTTTGTAGCGTTTGGATTTTTACTTCCCATTCATTTGAATGAAGCCACGAAACTAGCCTGAAAACTGACATTTAACATGTTCGTGAACAGATTCAACCACGGATCCTGCTACTGTGATTTTCCGTTGACTGTGGGTCCAACGTTTTAGAACATAATTTCATCAAATAGCATTTTTCTTGATAGAAGAGAACATAGCGGAGGGATACCATTTAGGAGAGATAGTTCCTATTTGGGAGACCGGATCTACTTTTATTTTTAAATACTAATTTTAGTGTAAACCAAGAATAAAATGAGGTTTGTTTTCTTGGTGGTCAAGTGCCAAATAACCCCCATGTTAAAACTAAGTGGATTATTGCTTTAAGGATTTCAGTTAAGGTTATAAAAAGATACAACCTGTACTGTGAGCTGAGAGTAAGAAATCAAGCGGTAAAATGTTTCCTCTCCAACCTCACATGTTGCCGAGTTGGGACCCGACATCCCACCTCCAGTGGCGGCTCCTGCCAAATTTCTCAGGGGGGGCAATTGTTGCGATGATGGCTAAAGTGACCCATTCAATGGGTAAATTAACCTAAGTCAGCTAGCTAACTTGACATTGTCACATTGCATTGTACAATTTGTTTTTTCTGGTCACCTCACGTAGCGATCCCACCAGCAACATATGACAAGGATTGTTCCTTAGGCTACATACTGTAGTACTTGTGGACAGCTACATCCAGGAGTTCATTGTAAATGTCTTGAATAAAATTAGTTTGGCTCTACAATGACTGAACAATCCACTGTGGTCATCAACAGATAAATTGTCATCAGTTTGCCCTCACAAATACTTTTGAATGTCAAGAGAGACCTGCTTTACCATTAATCAAATAAAATTACACTCACAATAATCTGATTCAGTCTTCATCAGATAACATTTTATTTTAGGTGCAGCAAATCTAGAAAATGTATTTTGTAGCTAGTTGTGTTCTGATTAAACAAAGAAATGAACGTAGGCATAGCCTACTACTTATTACAGTTACAGTGCACATCACATAGTAACCACTAGATGGCAACATACATAAGACAAGGATTGTTCCTTAGGCTACATACTGTACAGTATTTGTGGACAGCTACATCCTGGAGTTCATTGTCAATGTCTTGAATAATGAGTTTGGCTCTACAATGAATGAACATTCCACAGTGATCATCAACAGATGGGTTGCCATTTATCAGTTCACCCTCAAGACACCTTTGGATGTAAAGGCAACTACTTTATAGAGCAGAATAAAGAACAGTGGCACTGGGGCTGATAATGTGCAATGAATAAAACTATTTACAATTCAACTATTGGGGAGATATAATAAGTGCAATCATATAACTCACTATTTACATTTATTATTTCACTATTACATTACTCACTTATATTGGAATTTTGCTCGTCTCTCTTTCAAAGCAGCAAAGTGATCAATTACCCTCTCATTGAAATCAGGCATGTTCCTGACTAGTTCCCTCTCCATGGAAAGCATGGCCAGTGCATTCAGACGTTCCTGTCCCATTGCGTTTCGCAGGAATGTCTTGATTCTCTTTAAGGTCGAGAAACACCTCTCAGCTTCAGCCGTTGTCATGGGAGTGGTTATGAGGATGTTCAACAGAGCCACAGTCTCAGATAAAGTCTCCTGGAGGTTGTACCTCTGTAGAACCTGGTACAGCGCCAGTGCACCACAGCAGCCCTTGAATTCGGGACTCTCGTAGATAAGGGACAGTTCAGTCTTGAGCTTCGCCTTATTCAGCATGGGGTATGCCCTGACGGTGGTGTTCAGAGCCTCAACAGGGAATGTATGGCAGTGCTGTTCAAACATCTCTCCTTGTAGCAGCGTGGCACTCACAAGGTGGTTGGTGAAGGAGAACCTTTCTTTGGCGTGGGCCAGGATTGTGTCGCAGACCTGTCAAAAAAAATAATACATATATATATAGACGTCAGTAACACACACACACACATAATTGTGTCTGATCTAAGCCTTTTACTGTATCCTTGAGAGTATGATGGGTCCAGATAGATGTAGCGGAAAACTACCATATTTCCTTTGGATATATAGTGGTGTGAAAGCAAAAAGTTGAGAGATGTGGAAATACTCAAGTAAACGAGTATCTCACACTTTGGAAGTACACTATGAGTAAAAAAGACTGCTACCATCCATCCCTGAATGTAACTCTGTAAAAACAGAGTGGGTGATTTTCCAACACTGGGTTCCAACACTTGAGTAGGCCTACTTAAATGGTCAATAATAAATGCTGATACCTCTTTAGACAGCCTCTGCTTCTCATTTTCTCCCAAGGCCCTCCTTGATCTTGTGGTTCCTGTTGCGATTTGCTGCTGCTCTTGAGATGAGCTTTGGTTCCTGAAGGAAGACAGACAGTGACAGTGACAAACAGTGTTTGTTAGTATATGAACGAGACAGTATGTCATTGACAATACCTACAATTCCTGTCTTAGAAAACCAGAAGCAATACAAACTGTCTGTTTTAGATATACTTTCTGGGAATGGCTGGGAAAATATCAAAATTGCTGGCTGTGCTTAACTTTGTTATACAAAGGGTAATTACAATTTCCAAAGATGCAGATGACTAAATTAGTTTCCTACTTTTGAGTGTCTAAACCTTGTTACCATATAGGCTTACATCACAGCATGCATACATTTGGTTATGACAAGGTTCTATATTGAGAAGGTATGAACAATATTTGATGTTACCTTATGGCCTGCACACTGCTTGTGAAGCTCTGGAGGGCACGTTTGATGAAGACCGTGTCAATGTCCTTCTTCTGCAGCTGCTGGTACATCATGTCAACGTGAGGCATGATTTGATGAAATAGCTGCAGGAAAAACTGGAAGTCATCATCCTGCAGCATCCTCAGGAAGCCAGATGCCTCCCTCACTGTGGTGCTATCAAATGAGCTGGCTGTCCTGATGGATTCGAAACACTCTATGAGGTCATCTAGGTTCTCATAGACAGTGTTCACGATTCTGCTGTTGAAGTTCCATCTTGTGGACGATGCTCTTGGCAGCCTTCGTCCAACAATCTGGTCGAGAATGCTAGTGCGTTTGGGCGACCGGGTAAAAAAACTGCTAATGCCACCCAAATCGGAAAAGAAAACTCTCACTGCTGGGATGTGAGAAGTGGCTTGCTGCATGATCAAATTCAGCTGGTGTGCTTAGCAATGCACATAATGGGCATTTTCGTAATGTTCACGCACCTTTTGCTGCACACCAGCCCTCTCTCCCCTCATCACACTGGCCCCTCTTATGCTTGCGCGATGAGTTTACCTTTGTCATCGTCAGTGAAAAGACTGTTCAGTCTCTCCAAAATCGCACTGGCAATCGAGTCAGCCGTTGCATCCAAGATAGGGACAAATTCAAAGAAACGTTCTTGCACAGCATGGTTCCCGTCGATGTATCTCAACACAAGCACCAACTGAGTCTGTGTAGAAACGTCCGTGGTCTCATCTGCTTGGATTGCTACGAATCTAGCTGACTTCACCTCCTCCAAGATACGTTCCCTGATGACTGATAGCATGCAATCAAGCAGCTCATTTTGCACAGTCTTTGACGTGCCCTTGAAGACTGTGGCATTTTTCAAGTGCTCCTCAAACACCTCGTCTAGCGACGCCACTAAGTTGACCAGTCCATGAAAAATCCCAGGGTTGCTGGAGCCCTCACTTTCATCTTTGCCTCGCAAGGCTAACTCGAACACTCCACAAAACTTCACACAGTCGATAAGACGGGCTAGAATGTGGCGGTTCTTGCTCACCTCGTCGTTGTGACGACGCACAGCTATCCTGTAGCTCTCGTCCAACTGTGTGGCAATGTTCACCGTCCCGAAAGCCGAAAGTTTCAGGCAACTGTCCATATGCATCTTCGATGTTTCATGCTTTTTCACCTTCTCCGAGAGATGATGCATGTCGGTGACACCCGTAGTTGTCCATGCGGTGTCCGTGCTGCCATCAGGATGGAACAAAATGCATGGGTAGCAGAACACAGCATTAGCTACTTCGCATCCTGCTAGTCACGTTTTCCGCTCGTACCAGCGCCGCGAAAATCCACGGTTATACGATTTCCCTCCCTTTGTAGATACTTGTTTGATATTTAAATTTGGTTGGGGTGGTCCTAATTCTTTAGTTGCCAATTTATCCTGATTACTACGACGACTGAACGGTATTTCTCTTAACGACACGATCGAGTTGCTTCTCTGAGTTGAGGTAATGTTAGCCATTTTTGAACTTGAACGTGATCGCTGCATTCAGGTGTTCGGAATAATCGGAAAATGAGATCCCGACCGTAAAGCAAATGTGGAAACAGCTATCAACGTGTTGTTTAAACGCTCTAAGCAATAAAATAAAATACAACACATCTTCTTTGTAGCGTCCATGTTGTTTCCACATTACGACTTAAAAGCTCATGAAAACACCGAAGTCGGAAGAACGACTTCCCAACGGAAATGGGACCATCCGAGGAGCACATGAATGCACCAGGTTACGTATGACGAAAACACGTTAGTGCAAGCCCACCCGGAACCCATAGAGATTGCATTGCAGTGCCTGCAGTTAGAAAAAAATTGCCTTAACATTAAAGTCTAGCGATCTGGGCGATTTTCAGCCAGACTGAAATCGCCCGAAAGGCTCAGTACTCCACGGAACTCGACTTGACGCTGCGGCTGATTAGACTATGATATTCAGAGGCAGGTCAAACTGTCTTGAAAATTTGTATAATTGATTATTATCATCATTATTATTTTTTTTTACAAACTGTCTTGAAAATTTTTATAATTTATTATTATCATCATTATTATTATTGTGGCTCAAGGAGGGCGGCGCCCTATCGCCCTCTATTGGTCAGCCGCCCCTGCCCACCTCTCAAGAAAACTGACTTAAACCATCATTTCATCTAGGCCAGTGGTTCTCAATGTCTGGGTCCTCGAGACCCAGAGCCCTGCTGGTCCTCATTTTAGCAGTCTAATCAGGGACTCATTTACACCTGGTGTGCCAGGTGGATGGTGAGGTGGAAAACAAGCAGTACAAGGCCAGTGTTTCTCAACCCCATCCTCAAGGCCCACCTGTCCTGCAGGTTTGAGAAAAGACTCAAACCTGCAGAATCCTTAACAATAAATACGCATGGTACTATTCTCTGCAATGCAGTTATTTCACAGGATCCTTTTCTAAGGAAAACAGTCTCTTTTAGTGCAAATGAATATATTGTAACTTCAAAACTTAACGTGTCTAGCCCTCTCCACTCAACAGGTTGGACATGAATTTGTCACCTCAGATCAGACCAATAACAATGTAAATAGTGGGCCACTCAGATTTTTCATCCATCACTGTGTTTTCATGTGATTTTCCTTTCTGGGTCTGTGTCTTGTCGCCATATTTAGTTTTTCTCAACCATGATGTGCCATCGAGGCCCAAGACCCAAGATCTCCATTCCAACCAATCACTACAGCAACTGATTTCACTTCTCATTTGTGCTCTGTGTTGTTGCAATTGTGTCTGATCTCCACCAGAGGGCAGTATTCACCAGGAAACCAGATGTCTGCTGATGTGTCTTTTTTTTTTTTTTTCTCCACTGCATGAATTCATGATCAGTGACACTTTGTGGACAACAATATATGGGCCAATCCCCATCGCCAAAGGGATTACATAACTCTCTGTGCCATAAATGGGGCTTATGGGGACAAATAGGTCATCATTGGAGGTCACACACATACACACACACACTACCTCCATCACTCATTCACACTGGCTGTATTCCAACCTAAAATAGACTTGAAAAGGTGAGGCTTGTTTCCAACACTCATTGGTCCAAGTCCACTTTATGAGCTACAGTAAAGCAGTCCAGTCCTCCACCACCATACAGCTGCAGTGGAATACTATATAATCTTAATGTGCTGTTATATCAAGTGAGTTCTGTCAGGCACTGAGCGGCTATTGAAATGCAACACCCTCATCAAAATACTTCCATTGACTGCAGATGGGTTCTATTTACGACCGGACTCTGGAAGTTTCCCTATTAGAAGCTGCCCGTCTGGTAGAGCTATTAAACATGTCTGTGCCCCCAGGCCATCGACATGTATGGTGAAGAGATATTTATATAGATAATCTTTTTATCATCAGCAGATATGGGGTCAAGTGGTGGATGTTCTTCCCCCAGGTACCTTTGGTTAAAATGGAGAATTGGTTATAAGTGAGGCTTCAAAGGATGGCTTCAAAATACATTGAAAATATGTTTTTTTATTTGTCTATTTATCTGTCTGTTATAATTATCTGTCAGTTAATACTTTTTCCCTTTTTTCCCCATTTTATTGTAATATGTTTTGTGGGGCTTTTTTGCACAGCTTTGTTAAAAGTGTTCAAATAAGTGAGGATCCTATTACTGGCATTTGATAGTCAATCAGTATTGAATTTGTATCCCTCCAACAGAAAAGCTGAAATGTTGATACAAGGCTGAGCATCATCAGTACAGCACTATAGGATGAAATAGCAGCCAGTATTGTTAATATGATTAATACGAAGCCTCTTCAGTCTAATGGATTCTTCTCCAATCTGCAGCGATGATCTCATTGACCTAGCTGGTGGGCGGCGTCATGTATGCTAATTCTACCACTCTGAGCCAGATAACAGGATCAAACCTGTGTGCGTGTGTGTGTGTGTGACTCACTTCCTGAATGCACACGGCATTCATTGAAAAAAAATTGCTTTGAGACTGCAACAGCAAAGCTTGATGAGGAACAGATCAAATGACTAAGTGATGCTTTGGTCTGATACTGCTCATGTTGAAGTGTTGCCATGATCATTGAAGAGAGGCTATGTAGCTGTAGATGACTATAAATGCTAAGCCATTACATATACTGTGTGATCCTTGTGTGTTTGTATGGCACTTCATTCTTAATGTAATGTATAGTCTAGCAATCAACATTACACCATGTACGTACTGGGTGTGTTCTGAGTTGGCCAGCATCTATCATACTCTATAGAAGGTGACATCACCTGGTACCAAAGATCAGCCAATAGCAGATGGCATTTTATCATTAGATGCCAGGCTTTACACAGATTTGGGTTTGGAGTTTACTTACTTACTTAAACACATTTTCCTAAAACAAAGAAATCAGCCTTGAAGGAGAAATAAGAGAGATTTTTACTGCCCCATAGCACAGACCATAATATATGTGCGGGGAGTTGATAGGGTTGCTGATCAATACCAATGACTCTGGCTCTCAAAACTTTCCAGCCCATACTCTGTTTTCCACCCTTTGGAGTTTCAAGACACTCCCAATCCAATGAAAATGTACTTTTTGTTTTTTGTGTGTGTGGGCTGTACCAGAGACTTGTGTAGGAGGAGATGCGTTCAATGTTTACTGATAGATGTTGATTAAGAGGCCATAGGTGACTTAATGCCCCTCTAACTGTATGATAGCAATATTTGAGGCAGCATCAGAAGAGATTTCACTATCTGCAGCCCAGGCAGAAGCAATGGCCTTCTCCACACTCCTCCTTTTCAAGTGTAAAGCTGCTAGAATAACTGAAACACTTGTGGTTCCACCCAGGTTTTCAATGGAGAGTTCAATGGATGGTCTAAATGCTGTTTCAGAGGCTTTTCTACCCTGATAACAATACAGTTCTGGGGGAAAACACTGAATACTTGTCATTTTTTTGCCATGAAAATGGAAAAACCCTAACCCTAACCCTAACCCGAACCCTAACCCACTAAGATATTGAATATCGGCACAAAATATAGTCAGCCATCCCAACTCCAGTACAGGTTTGTCTTGTACATTGTTTAGTTTTATGTGTTTTGTAGTGTGTATGTCCTTGCTATGTGCATTATCTGCTGAACACTGTTGTATCTGTGTTTATCATTCAGGTAATGCTTAACCCAAAGTAGGTATCATAAATGCATTACAACCAAATTGTGAGTGCATGATAATTATTGTAATCATAGCAGAGATGTTAGAAGTTAGGGGGTTGAATAGTTTATGGGGCCGCTGCATAGTTGAATGACTTGCTATTAAATTGAATGTAATTTTCTGATATTTGTCTGATTATATTGTAAGAATACTTTATCACTGCTTGTAATCATCACAATACAAGTGAAATTTGACCCAGCATTCACTGGAAATCAACCGCATGTAAGGCATGTATTACAGGCAAGTATGTGGGTGGGTGGGGGGGGTATGTTTAAATACAGGAACCAAACCAGATGTCCTTTGTCTCAATGTCAGAGACACTACAGACATACAGGAAGGTGACAGGGTGATTGACAGCTCAGTCTGTTCCTGTGACTGAGGGACGTTCTTTCATTCAGCCAGGCAGCCTCCACTACCAGTAATAATACACACACACACTTCAACATCACCGACACACTCCTCGCTTGTTATTGGTGAGAAGAAATCAAGTGATTTTTCATCTGTCAATAACATGTTTCCAATGGTATTTTTTTTTTTTTTTAAAGATTTATTTTAGGCATTATTGACAGAGATAGTGTGAGAGAGAGACAGGAAGGTATGGGAGAGAGAGAGAGAGGGGAGGACATGCAGCAAATGACCATGGGCTGGACTTGAACCCGGGTCGCCGCGGGAAGGACTGAGCCTTATATGGTACGCGCTCTACTCGGTGAGCCACCAGGGCGCCCCCCCCCAATGGTATTTTCATCTGTAAATAACATGTTTTCAATGGCATTTTCAAAAAGGCTGGTAGCCATAAAACAGAAAGTGGAACTTTAAAGTGAAAATTAGCAGTCATCAACATACATGCATATATTTCTACTTCTTATGTTTTCCTGAAACGTGGGCATTGTCAGTTGCGTTAATAAAACACAAAATAAATGAATAACTCCTGATAGTTTTCCCAGATAACAATTTTAAGTAGTTTACATTTATCTCATTTTTTTATATTTTATATTCTGTTATGCTGTTAATAAAGAAGTTTATTTATTACATTTGTTTTACATTTGACGTTCAGGAACAGGCTCAGTCATATGTCGACATTTTTTATTGGTTAAAGTTTTGCAGTGTGGCGTTCAGGAACAGGCTCAGTCATTTGTCGACTTCTGATTGGTTAAAGGTTTGCACTGTGGCTCAGTTGTTTGTTCTCTACTTCCAAGTGGTAAGTTTTGCAGTGCGCTCCCGATTGGGTGGATAAGTGGGTGTGAAAAAAGTGCTCCAAAATCAAAACAAAAGTATTTATTGAAGTTGCAGATAGCCACCCCCGCCCCCCCCGAAAAAGCCGAGGATAGGCAGTCACTCCCTAAATCTCCTCTGTTTTTTTTCCAGACCATTTCCTTTGTCCTCTGGTGATGCAGTTGGAAATCCTTGGTAATCCTCACTGTCACTCTCCTCATTGAAGATATCCAGGATGCGTTGTCACTCCATGTCTTCCATCTCCCTCGCTGTTGGGTAGCAAGGTTTGAGTCGTGACACATGTACAACCCTACTTGGCCAACTATTCTATAGGGCCCAAGCCATTTGGGAGACAGTTTTGCGGCAAAAGATTTTTCCGCATTTGAGTAGGGATGGGAACGTAGCCAAACTTTGTCTTTTTCATTTAGCTGTAAATCTCTGCGGTTTTTGTCATAATTACATTTTTGTCTTGTCTGGCCTTTGGTGAGATTCTCCTGTACAAAATCCCTCAGGTCCTGAAGCTCTGTGATCACATCCATGGGCCCTCGGAGGGTCCTGCCCAGGTTCAGCTCTGCAGGGGTAACACCGGTGGTTTTGTGGACAGCTGAATTGAAGTCTGGAAGGTGTTTATCCCAATGTTTGTGATTGTCAGCAACATATGACGCAATCATAGTTTTTAATGTCTGATTGATTCTCTCGGTAAGGTTGGTTTGTGGATGGTAAGCCGAAGTCATCTTCTGGCTCAGGTTCCAGGTGTCACAGGTGGCTTTGAAGACAGAAGAGACGAACTGGGTTCCTCGGTCTGACAAGATGTAATCAGGGTCCCCCCATCTGGTGAGAATTTCCTGGATGAGTACTCTATATACCGTCTCAGCCGTGGCTTTCCTCAGAGGGTACAGCTCCACCCAACGGTTATAGTAATCCACAAAGACTAAGAGGTATACGTTCCCTTTAGAGCTTCGGGGGAAAGGGCCCATGAAGTCCATACTGAGCATCTCCCAAGGTCTTTCTACAGTGGTCTGCTGCAACTTCCCCGCAATCTTATGGCTTTCAGGTTTGTACCTCTGGCACACCTGACAGTTCTGTCAGGTCTGGCAGGTGTGTCAGTTCTTCCAAACTCATTCTTCCAAACTCTTCCAAGGCCAGTATACCAGAGCTTGCATTCATTTGTAGGTCTTGTATCTACCAAGGTGACCAGATACAGAGTCCTCATGAAACATCCGCAGAAGTGGTAGTCGGAGATGCGCAGTTATGTTGACCTGATAGACTGTTTTGTGGGGCAACTGCAAGACTCTGTAGACTTTATCCTCTAAAAGGGTGTATTTTGGTGCTCAACTCGTAATTCTGATAATTCCGACAGCACCTTGAAGGCAGCATAACGTTCATTTGTTGCACAACACAACACAATCAGTCTGTCAGTGTGAGCTCAGCGTATGAAAGGTAGAATGTACCAAAGTAAAGTCGGACTCATGACGTGATGAACTTATGATCTTATGATGAACTGCTCTGCCCTAACATGTAATACAGCACATTACACAACAAATATCAAACACTTCAACATTTAAGATCATGCTCTAAATGTGGGTTACTACAGTAGCAAAAATTAACTGGACTGTAAATCTGTAATTTAATTCAATTTGATTGGACGGGTCAAACTCAATAGATAAGGTCACTTAGAAAAAATCTAAACTGAACAACCAGATCAAATAGAAAAGATCAAAACTGAACTAAACAGATAACAACAGTAGAAAAAAGTCAAAACTGAACACATATACTCACTCAGAAACTTCACATTGGCCGGTGTCAGGCCGGGAAATGTTGTTGCCACTGAGAAAGTATTTCATAGGTCATTTGATTTTGCACCATGATATACAAAAACCCATGGTTAAAAATATATCCCATGGTGATGTAGTGGTATAATCCAGCCATGGTTCAGAATTACAGCCAACATATAAATTATGGTTTACCATGGACCTTAATATAAAGTATCAGCCATATAACCAATCTATAAACTACAACCATTTAGGGTTATCTAAAAGCAGATGAATAATACTATCTTTCATTCTATATTAATGGTATGCATCCTCTTCTATATTTTTTAAGTAATGACAAAACATGTCAAGTCATGAGTGATATCAATAGAAATAACTGAGAAAGTTGGATTGTCAACAGAAAACAGTATAAAAATATCACAGAACAGAGATCACATCCATCTCCCAGCTTAGTTTCAGTGCTCGAGAGCGCTTTATTTTTAAAGTATACCGGGAGTAGAGTTACTTGTAGGACTCTTATTTTGAAGGTATACCGGAAGTACAGTTACTTGACGGACTCTTATTTTGAAACTGTGGCATTAGTAGTTGGACATAATTGCCACTAGCTTTAGATACACTATTGCGCACATCAGTCAGGCAGCAAACAAACAATGCTTTATATAATATAGAACTGATGCCTTAGTATCACGTTGTAACATCATACAAACTCATCCTACAAATATCATTATGTACTACACAACACAACTTGGTTCCAACTCAAACGGTAGCTGTTAGCCGATGTTTGCAAGGTGGCTAAAGTTAGCAGCTAAGCTAATTCTAACTTAACGGCTAACTTAGCTGGTGTATCAGTAGAGAAACTTTGAGATACTTTGTTATAACCACCAAATATCTGAATAAGAGACAGATATTTTGGGAATTATCTGGAAGTCTGGACAGCGCCACCTAGTGTGGAATCAAACTGCTCTGAAGTTAAGAGATGAGAAAACCTACCAGATCCCATTCAGACTCAGTGAGGTGAAGGGACACTGAGCAGCACATCTTCCCAAACCCAAGTGACTCCAATCACTTTCTTCTTGCTTTCATTGTCTTGTTGAGGCTGGGCTTTCTGCAGTGGGAGACGACACAGTCCTCCCAGGTCCAGTGTGCAACCAGTCTACTTCAGTTTATAAACCGTTTACAACATTCTACAGCCAGTCTACTTCCAGCTTACAACAGTCAGTGTTCAGCAGAGTTCAGGTGCAGCTCTGTCCTCAGTGTGTAGAATAGAGAATGTTGCTGATGCAGTAACATTATGACACAATAGATCGGATCACATGAAACTGCATCGCCCCCTGTGGGGAAACTGGGCCAATGCTGCAACAAAGAGTAATAGGATACAGCAAAGAACAATAGAATATAAGTATAAATATAGAATATCAAATAAACAACAACAATTTAAAAAGAATAGGAGCAATACTGGGGATTGTATGAAAATATGTTGTTCAATTCCATCAAAATGTGTATACAGTATGAGATAGTGGGACCATTCTAAAAGTATCAGTAGTGTATGTGCAGAATGTAACAATGAGAGGGAGATTAACATGGCTGTTAACCCACTGATAAATAGTATGACTGGAATAGATATTATGTTGAGTAAGCATGACCAGTGACATTTTGGGAATCACGGGACGCAGATCATGTGGTAAACTGGCATTTGGTACAGTAATACTGTATATAGCATAGATTTGTGTGTTATTGAAAGGAGCGGCATATATATGAAGGACAGAGGGCTCAAGTGACATGACAGCCAGGCGCAGTATTATCGTTTCATATTAATAGAGTTGGAAACTTTATTCAAGTCATAAAGAATCCTCAGTTTCTAATTTCTGGGTACAACCTCCTTTTTATTCCATGTGCATGTCAAACATTTTTGAGGTAATTTCAGTGGTCTTTAAATATCTTTTCAGCTAAAAAAAAAATGGGTTAAGAACAACTTCTGTATTTAGTGAGATGCCAATATGATTCATCAGTGTGTCACAGGGTTGGGGACAGAGCTTGAGCACCCTGAGGCCCAGCGGAGAGAAACCAGACTAATCTATCTGATACTTGTCAGTTGTGCTCAGCTTGAAACGGCAGCTAAATCTGTCAGTCCAAAAACAAGTCTGTTTTTTGTGTTTTGCTTTCGGACCTCCAGAACTGAAGGGACCTGCAGTGAATTCTCAAGCCGGTGACATGTACTGTGTTGCTGTCAGTGTTTCCCCCCAGATTTTTATTCTCTTCAGGGTGGAAAAGCCTCTGAAACAACTTGTAGACTATCATGGGACACTAAAACTACATTAAAACCCAGGACGATGCTAATAATAGTAATATTTATATTTTTGGGGAATTTTAAAATGTTTTATCAAGGGAAAGTTGGCTTGCTCTTTTCCAACAACACCCTACCGTGAATGCGACAGGTGTTCATATGGAGCTCCTGTGCGTCCTGTAGCCACAACAGAAAGCATGAACCAAGCCTTACTCATTCATTTCCTCCAGCCACATTCCACCAGCCGGTCCAGAGTTTTGAACTGGCAACTTTCTGGTTGCAAGAATACGACACGAGTCAATCCAGGTTATACAATCAAACAAACTGCATCATATCCATCATATCAGAGGTGGACGATACTGACTGGACTGTATCTCATTTTTAATAAAAGGCCAATATCAGCCCCATAGGGAGCCAAAGTGATTTTCCATTGACTGCAAACTAGTATGTCTTCTGCAGCTAAACAAAGCAACAAATGGTGATGAGATTCACCTCTCGACTCACTACATAGCATAAGTTTTAGACAATTTGCACGTTTCTGTTATTTTAGGACGTAGAAACTTACAGAAAAGACTTTGTAACGATGAAGAACTACAACGTAGAATGTGCCAACTGTTGATTGCGGGGCTGATTTGCACGAGTAGGGAGTAGACGCTGTAGGTAAGCGATGCAATTTGGGACTTTGCTCAAGTATGAGTTTTTATACTATAGCCTGTGAAGCTGTACCGTAGCTTGTTCCCTTTGCAGGAGATGGAACATTCCAACTAGCTAAAAGCCTGCTGGGTAGTGTAATTTGGTAACTAATTCTGTCGTTCATGTAAATAATACTGAATGGATTTTTGTGAAATGAAGCCAAACGAGATGTGTTGATGCTTATTACAACATATTTCAAAATCATAGCCATATGCTTTTTAGATTGCTTATATGAAGTAACCTCCCATATACTGACATAGGATAAAGTCAACCAAAGGGTTGATTGAAATGACGTCAATTTCGGCTCACTACATATCAGCAAACCAATTTATCTGTCAAACCCTACCCATAATATTTCAACGTTAAATGAGCATAGGTCCTCTGTCTATTCATGAATTGATGTATTCCGTGTTATAAAAAACACTGACCCAACAGCAAGTGTGTCCCGTATATGAATGCTGACTGCCAGCTGTGTTTTCCATGCAGAGCTTGTTGTCAATAGTCCGGTTTCCTGTGGGAGAGTCCCATGGCAACCCCTGTTGTGGAAAATGTGTGGAGGACTTCCTCTGTAATGGAAGGACTTTTATCTCTCTCTCCCATGTGTTTGCATGTGTGTAAGTGTGTGTGTGTAGCTGATTCATGTGTATAAACAAATGTGTTTGTGTGTGTGAGTACCCAAGTGCAAGTGAGTTGGCTGTGTATGTAAGATAAAACTTTATTGATCCCCGTGAGGAAATTGGGTTGTCGCACCGGCAAAATAATAACACAGCAAAGTAAAATGCAATATAAATAAGAACGTCAACATGTCAAGAATAGAAATACATCAATAAAAAGCCCAAAAATATGAATTACAGCATTATGAGGAAAATGACAGCAGTAGAACATACTGAGACAAAGAAGAAGAGAAAAAATGAATGAAAATATGAAATGCATGGAGTATGAAATAGGTGAAAAATGTTAACAAATATCAAGATAGAATCAATATGTAAGAAATGAGAAAGAATATGAGGAAAACTAATATGTGCATTTACAGCATATATACAGTATAGGATGTACAAAGCGTGCATTGCCTTCACATGAACAGCTCTACAGCTCTAGAACATGTCTAGGTATCACAAAACACTACTCAAACAATGTATACCCTCACACGATGCATGTATGTGTATCCATAGATGTATGTTCTATGACAGTATTTTGCTCCACCAGATTGGGGCTGATCTTTTCCCCTGTTGAGCGTTCAGAGAGTCCGGTATCTGCCTCTCTCCGCCTAATAGCATTTTGCGACGTCTGAAAATAACTCTTGACATTCGGACGGCGCTGACTCATCCACGGTCGGGGGAAGATGAAGAGATTGTCAGGATGGATGGCCTCTTCTCTGAAAAGTCTCCTTTCTTTCCCCCCTCTCTCTGCTCCACTCCCGAGGGCAGACGAAACGCTGCGTCTCTCTTCGTGACTTACTGTATCTGTCCGACCTAATCGATTTGATTTTCTAATTGTTTGTGCAGACGTTGCAGTGTGCACTGAAAGGACCCTGCTGCACAAGTTGTTGCTTTGAGTTTATGCTGCACTGCCTGCAAAAATATCTATCTTAAAGTAATAATCTGCAACATTTTCAAGCTCATGAAAGCTTTTACATTTACTGTTCTAAACACCTGGTGTCTGGTAGATCTTTCCCGGGAAAAATCCTCTGGCGCACAGGAAGTGATGCGTTTTACGTTTCCGGTTTGTTTGGAATAAACAGAAGAAGAGCTGGGTAGTTAGCATGAACAGTGATAGCCACCATGGCTGAACAGACAAAGAAAAGAGCGCCACCTACAGAAACTCAAACTGCATCAACAGAAAATCCAAGGAAAAAGACGTCACAGTACTGGACATGCTGTTTGATTGACAGGTGATCTCTGGGAAGTGCAGTGCAGAAACACCACAGCGATGAACGCCACAGCAATGAACGCTGAGCACCAAAGATGGAACCGGAAACCGGATCTTGCGGAGTACTATTTTAAGTCATTTTGGCTTGGAATCAGTCTTGAAATCATGTGTTTCTGTTAAAAAAAATGGCCAATGGGGTGTGATAATTTCACTTGTTTCCAATGCAGTTTAACATGTTTTGAGAATTTTTTTGAAGCAATATCTCCCCTCATCTACTTACAAGACAATGTCGTTTGATTCAGGAAAACTCTTGAAAGAAGTTGATTTGCATTAGAATCATTGGAATTCTCTCACCCCACTAGCAAATGTTTCCCCTTGTTTTCTGAAAAATACGATTTTTTTTTGCAGTGTAGCTCAGCTCTCCGCTAATAGTGCTTTAGGCAACCGATGCTGACTACCTCAGAATTACATAAAACTGCTCCGGTCTGCCTGGGCTGACATTCTCTGAGGTTACAGGTGAGCCTTCAGCAGTGGAAACATTCTGTCTGACCATGTGCAGATAAGCAGAGTCACTGATGCATGGCTGTTCCATCCTGAGCACACCGACTTCTGTCTTCATTTATCAATGGGAAACTGCATCTGGAACACACACACACGCATGCATACGCAGAATGTATGTATATGCCTGCCATGCACACACCTATGTATATAGACTAGGATTTGACCGATACGGGTATTTCAAGGCCGATACTTACGTTTTTAGACTTTTAGTTAAATTTGACCATTTTCTGGCCAAAATATTACAAGTTTGCAGTTTTTACCCCAGAATTTTATTTTGGTCAGGGTGGAAAAGCCTCTGAAACAGCATTTAGACCATCATGGGACACTAAAACTCTCCATTGAAGACCTGATTAATGAAATTCTTTTAGGTTTATTCTTTTTGGCTCTTTAAGGCAGGGTGAACCAACAATTCAATGGTAAGAGACACTCTGGGATACATTAGTGCAAAGAAAATCAAAGGTTTTCCAGACAATTTTTCTGTCAGGGAGGAACCTCCATCATGTCAGAAGTGGACGACGCTGACTGGCCGATATCTGATATTTAATAAAAGGCCAATATCGTCCCAAACCAATATATTAGTCTTACCCTAATAGAGACACTAACACACACAGCGCAACAGCCTGTGAAGTCCTCAGGGCTTGTTCTCTCTTTTCACCTAGCTGTGATGTTCCCTGACAGGTGAACTGAGTCATTCCAACCCAGCCGCTAAAATAACCTCTACGCCTTGCGCTCGGAGACACGGAAATCCTGAGGTGAACTTCACCTACGGGCCTCTGGTCTGTCCAGATGACGGCTTGTTTGAGTCTTAGGGCGCTTTCACACCTAATAGTCCGCTTCCTTGGTTCGGACCTAATGCGAGAATGATACATTGTTTCGTTTTTCAGTTTGTCCGATTCGCTTTCACAAGGCAAAAATAAAACAATGCTCTCGCAATTTCTGCCTGCCTGGAGCACCGTCAGGTTCTGTTCATGTTAGTCTTGGCTCTAGAGACTCTAGACTGTAGAGGACCGCGCATATGAATGTCAAAAATGCGGGTATTAAATAATTTAATAATACAGGCATTTTGAGGAAGACACTCTGCAATCAGACGATCTTATCGCAGAAGAAGGCTCTGATGAGATCCAACCATGACTTGTTTGCATTTTCCATACGGCGACCAGTGAGGTGAGTTGGTCCAAACTATAGAGCTGACAATTGCAAACATGCAAAAATCACAAAAAGTTGGTCCATGCATATAGAAAGAAGATAAGATAGAAGTCACCAAAACAGGATGTGAAGATGTTGTTTTTAACCAACAAAATGCAGCGTAAATGGTACGCTTCGTGCGATTGGTTCGAATGGTGTTCTCCCCAGAAATGAACCGCTCCAGAGTTCCACAGTTCAAGCGGCCCGAGATCAGTTCTTGGAGGCGGACCAGAGAGCGATGGTTTGGTCCGCACCAGGGTTCGAAATTCCAAACGATCCAAACCAATGGGGGGAAACGCTCCAGGGTTCGATTCAAATGGACTAAACCTGTCCAGGGGAAATCTTGATCCACGTCCGTCTTTCTCCATATGGTTCCTCCTCCTCTGAAATATATTAGATCATCTATCTCTCCTTCAATTACCACAGCAAGCTCTCTTTTAGTCTCTTGCAGCCCACTAAGCCAGTAATCCAATCAGAAACCTCCTCCTGTGTGTGTGTGTGTGTGTGTCAGTGCAGGAGCAAAAGGTGCAATATCCTGCTTCAAGGTCAGATCTGTTTTCTAAGCTCTAATGGTTTTTAGGTCATGAGGTGTTACTCATCTTTGATCGAGGGTTAAAAGGGGCGATCTACTGTTTTTACATGGATTTTGAAAAATTGCATCACAGCTATCGATTTTCAATGCATGGCCAAGACCCTCAGTTTTCAATTTCAGCTTTACCTGATAATACGCAGAGGACTGAGGACATTTTGTATGATTAGAAAGAGTGTTGGTTTTTTTTCTCAGGGAGCTGCAGTGTCAAGAATTGTAATACCGTGCTTCCTAAACACAGATATCAACAGTCATCAGTTGGTTAAAGTTGAATCATGACTAACGCAACTAAGAGGTTATTGTGTAATTTCCCATTAGGTTACATTAAATTAGATGAAACTTTAGTGATCCCTGAGGGGAAACGGGGGCATTGCGGCAGCAGCAAATATGAGGATATAGCAAAGGAAGAAATGGGATAGAAATAAGAACAAAGCAAATGGGGTGGGATCGAAAAACAATTACAGCACCAGAACATAGTATGTATGGAGGATGTATGAATGACAAGTATGAAAATGTATGCAGTATGCGCAAAATAACAGCATTGGAGCATCTTGAGACAAAGAAAATGAAGTGAAAACATGTACAATATGAAAATATATGAAACTGAAAATATGCTGTATAAACAAAAATGTATGTAATATATAACAAATGAGGAAAAACACAAACATCAAGATATATATTCACATGAATAGGTCTAGGCACCTTACATCATTTAACCTTAGTCTACATTAGAGGTTACCATGACCTTTCAAGATGCCTCCTCTCTGATTTGATCATAGTATTGTTCTGAACAGGAGGCTTCGCTGGTCCCAAATGTGATTCCAGCACAACACAGCCCAGTAACAACCACATCAATCTCCAAATACAGGGCCTCCACCCAGCCGTTACAGCAGGGAGAAGCAGCACTGGACCTGGAACCTTTTAGAACAAAATACTGCAAAATGCTATCATCCAAAATGCAAGGGTAGCCACTCTGTTCAGACTTTTGGTGACACCAAGCTGGCCTGTGTGGCTTGTGGTGACTAAGTGCATCACATTAAAGGAATACACTAGTTTTTGGCCCGTTGGTCTACTCACCTGTTAAGTGACGAGTACATAGGCACTAAAATCATCCATGTGTCCCTGGTAGATCATTGGCTCTTGTGCTCCATGCTAACACTTTAGCATACACTATGTTGAGTGATAGTAGGCTCCATGCTAACACTTTAGCATACACTATGTTGAGTGATAGTAGGCTCCATGCTAACACTTTAGATTACACTGTGTCCTAGCCTACTCTCACTAAACATAGTGTATGCTGTAGTATAGTGTACACTAAACTGTTATATAGAGCCTATACTATTACTCCATGTATGCTAAAGTGTTAGCATGGAGCACCAGAGCCAATGATCTACCGGGGACACATGGATGATTTTGGTGTTTATGTTCTAATCACTTAACGGCTATGTTGACTAATGGGACAATCTCCCAAAAACTTGGTATATTCCTTTAAGACCATGGAATGCTATTTAATCTTGTGCTATGCTTTATCATGAGCTACATCTGACAATTTTCATGTTTGCAGTGCATATAAAGGCTTTGCATAATTCTGTGGCTTTCATACCAATAGTCTACATATCACTGCTGTCAAGCAGACACACGCACACACACACACACACACACATAATTTTGCATCCGTCTTCATTAGAGGATATGGCAGTGGATGTCCCATACCTCCTCCCTTATATTTTGGTGAGGAAGCCCCTCTCCCCCTCCTCCTGTCTCTGTTATGGGGTGAACCAGGGGGTGTAGTCAATGTCACTGCCCTTAACCAGTGTAACCAATCAGCTAGGACCAGCTGGGACACCCCCCACCCTGCCCTCCTCCTCCCAGCATCCCCTGTGACAAATGGGATGGTTGAGGGTCTCCATTCTCTCTTGATACCCCAACCCCCCATAAGACAGGGATACCACTACCATCCCCCATAGCCCATTTCATAGTGATATGTGGCTGACCAGATCACAGGCAGGTGTGTGTGTGTGTGTGTGTGTGTGTGTGTGTGTGTGTGATTATATACAGGGTGTCCTGTGAGTGTGGAATCATAGGGATGAGTGTCTTGTTGCACTTGTTTTCCCTGCATACACACTAGTTGTGAGGATGGAGGAGTGAGTGATCTTAAGGCTGGAAATGTAGGTTAGAAACCCACTTCTGACATTTTTGTACTCATTTAGTTTGACCGAAGACTTTTCGGACTCCGGACAGTATTGCAGATACTTGTGCCAAGTGGTTTCAGTTGCAACAGCCTACATGCGAAACAGAATTAGGGCTTGATGATGCTTAGCAAGGACAAATTTCACAGCAGATGTTGCGCAATGTTAGGGCGCACAGGTGTCCAGCAGTGTGTCAGACACTGCGAGGAGGGAAAGTGTGTGTGTGTGTGTGTTTGTGTGTTTGTTGCTAAATGTCATCTGACACATGAGAAACGTAAATGTTGACAAACAAAAAACTACACCCCCCTCATGTTCATCCTATACATAATTAACTGCCTAACAGTTGAAATGAATTGAACTGGTATTGAAGCTTTATTCTATTATTGCTGATAGCACTGATGTTTCTTTTTTGTGTGTGTGTAATTACTACTAATTATGTGTTAATTATCTGTATTATTTCCTCAGTTGATAATTGCTTTGACAACATGAGTTTCATTACTGTCATGTAAATAAAACTTACTTTAATTGAACTGAACTTGAACTAAGAGAGAGATACTCAGTGTGTGGTGGAGGAACTGAGTATACACACACACACACACTGATGCAAAAAATTAGAATCTTTTATCTTGTTGTTTTGCTAATGTTGTTCTTCAGTTTCATGCCAATAAAGCACAGTGAAATGAACTGAATTGAGAAACAGATAGGGAGAGAGTGTGTGAGAGAGAGAGGGTGTGTGTGTGTGTGTGTGTGTGTGTCAGTGAGAGTGTGTGCGCGTGAGAGAGAGAGAGAGAGACCCGGGGAAACGTCATCTGACAGGACTGGACTACCGGGCTGCAGACAGACGAGCACCGGCCGTATGAGGGACAGTAGCTCCACTGTGTAGCCGGACAGAGAGTCACTGTGTTCGGCCAGGAAAACATTACCGTTACCGGTCTTCCCGCAGCAGCCAGCGGGGGCTGAATGCTGAAGGAACCCGCGGAAAGTGACACTAGGAGCGGTTGTTAGTGAGTGACTGAGAGGGGGAACATGGCTTCTTCTCCGGTCACCCCAGCATCGCTGGAGGGAGGGACACCTTCACCCACCGGGAACGAGGAGCCCGTTACGAACCGACAGGTACGTTTGCACCTCCTCGCTAGTGCCGACACGTTCCGTTCACTCTGGTATGGAGAGAGCGGCACGCCGAACTCTTTTTAAATACCTGCTTATTTAATGCAATCTTGCTTATCGGCAAAGGTACATACCTTCTAGAACATAACTTCAGACTTTTTATAGATCGCTAGGAGCCGCTCTTCATTTCGGCATACATCCAATATACAAATAAGCACTTAATTTCAATAACATTCTAACTTTAAAATCGGTTCGCCTGTTATTCCCCCCCAGTCTTCTTCCACTAAATTAAGCCGTGGCGGGCGGTAGCGAGCAGTGTGAAGCGAATCTAAAAGTTAAGATTTTATTGATGTACGTAGCGCTTGGTGGATCACATTTACGCCGAATTTACCAGAAGACTCTAACGATTCTTCCACAGTTTTAAGTCATGGTCTACAAGGTATATAGTTTTGCCGATAAGCAAGGCAACAAAAAACTTCCAGATTTTGAATGGAGGTTGGCGTGACGTATTGTTGCCTCTGATACGATGTGTGTACGTCGCGGACGTTGATGTCGGAGTGCTGGAGGATAGTTGGTCCCATAAAGAGAGAGGATAGCAAGGAAGGCGTTTCCCTGCTCGTTGACACATTTTCAAGGTTGTCCAAATCACTGCTGGAAAGTCAATGGAGTTCTCCCGGCTGTTACTACTATTACTGTTGTTTATCCAGCCACTGATAAGGCTGCTGCTGCTCAAATACTTCAGAATATGTTTACAAATATGTTTCAAATTTACATTATATTTATATTTTGGACACTGGAAATACATTTTCTTCCCATGCGTAGCCTATATTGCAGCCTTTTCTCAGCCTGTCAAACTGCAGCCGTGTGAATGAGTCATATAGGCAGCTAACACATCTTTCTCACATAGGCGTAAGTGCTGTCAGGCATATTTAGCCTGTGTACAGCGTGTTGTCATTGCAAAGGTGAATTTGTTTACTGCCTGCTCCAAAGCGGTGCCATTACAACAGGTGTACGGTGGTGTCAGTGTCACCAGTCTGACTGCCGTGAGGTCCTAATGTGTGCGCGGGGCTGTGTGTGTGTGTGTGTGTGTGTGTGTGTGTGTGTGTGTGTGTGACAGGCATGCAGCGAATGCCAACTCTACAGCTTGGAGTGCTGGTTCCCAAACTGGGTTCCGGGGACCTCCAGGGGTCGGTGAGGGGGGTTTCAAAGGAGAAGTAGTTTAAAGATGGACTAGGCAACTTGGCATGTTGGTGTTTGAATGGAATCATATAAGAAAAATAATTGAATTTGGGCAAATAGGGAGAATCTACAGCGTCTCAATTAGTGCGGATGGGACCCACTTTGTGATTAAGGCTGATAAACATGTATCTTTACATACAAATCTCACTATTAATTTCACTATTATTTGGGATGACTGTGTTGAAAATCAGTTTCTCTGCTCCCACTGTTAACTTCCCCACCTACAGAGTCACATCTAACAACATATTTCCTCAGATAGCGGTCCTGCATAAAACCTCATCACATGGGGGTCCGAGGCCTAATGTGTATGTGTATGTAGTGGGGTCTTGACATGCAAACCTTTAGGAATCCCTGCCCTACTGTGTATATATAGGGCTGGAGTGACAGAACAGCAGTGTGAATGCCAACTGTACAGCTGAGATGACACAGACAGCTTTAATCCAAAGCGCCTTACAATAGCTACCATGTGTGCATATACAGTCGTTTTTGCATATGTGACCCCAGTGGGAATTGGACCTTTAACCCTGTTAATACTGCATACGTACATACATAGGACCACTTTAGATTGTTTTACAATGCAAACTCATTGTCAGTACTTTTTCCATGTATCCTGTCCTTGAATTCATATGGAACAAATTCTCTTGTTTTGGAAATATAGAATTAGGAAGGTCATGTTTAATACCATGTTTACAAGGGTAGATCACTAGATCACTCCAAGAGCTTATATATACTGTATATATATGCACTTTTGGTTAAATATGCAAGATCATGGGTCATAATTGGGTCTGTGTCTGACTTACTTGACAGCTGAAGTTCTTAATCCATGGCTGCCAGTTAGAAAGAGCTGGAAGTTTGAAAGCAGTCATGAAATTTTTATGCTAAGCGTTTTTAAACTTGCGTTTTGGCAGCACCATGTTGAGACAGAAACAGCTAAGAAGCGGATCTGTGGACTGTCAAAACTCCAGACCTACAACAATCAGTTATTGGCTGTTAGCTAATGTTTTCCATTCAATCACAGTTGCAGTGTTTCCTATGCAGTGGCAGAAGCACTCTACATCACCATTGCAAAGCATTGCACTGTAAGCAGGGATGTAGTGAAGGGAAAACCCACTTAAACTCGATTTACCCACCATTGTATTTGCAGGAATACAGTTTACTAGCCTTTTTATGACCTAAATTCATAGTATGCATCACCACCTCTTTGTTTACCAATACATTACTGCATGTGGGTGTTATTTTATTTGCTTTTATTTCAGTTTCCAATCTCTAGAATCCTCTTATTCCCATCCTCATCGATTCACTGTTCAGCTGTATGTTAAGTCCTATTCCTAGGGGAGTAATCGCGTGTTTGGCTTAACATGACGTCTGCGAGTCAGTGGAGTAGAGAATTCACTGGTCGACTGGTAGCAGATTGTTAGGTCAAGCGGTCTGTATGCATGCACAGTCACACACTAGGGTTAGACCCATATGGATGGTATGTTTTCACCATCATCCTCAGTTTCAGTGGAGAGTTTTAGTGTCCCATGATGGTCTAAATGCTGTTTCAGAGGCTTTTCAAGGATAACATTCTGGGGGAAACACTCAATACTTGGATTTTTGGGGAATTTTTGGACATGAAAATGGTCAGATTTAAAGATATTGAGTATTGACACAAGATATCTGCAGCTTCAGTCAGCCCAAAAAATATTAGTTTCGGTATCGGCCTTCAAAAACCCATATCAGTCGCACCCTGTCACACACACACATTATGCAGAACCTGGACAGAATAAGACCCATGGACAGACACATACAGATGCATATATGTCACACATGCATGTCACACACACTCACACGCAGAACTGACTCACTCGTTCACATCATCAGCTAGCGCGCCACTCAGGAAGTCTCTACAACTTCCTCCAGGCCGCGCTGCCATGAAGAACAAATGAGCCTCTTCCCTTCGTTTCACCTCAGAAGCGTCGGCCCAAAAACAGTCAGGTTTCCTGTTTGTAGCCTTCGGGGTGATATTTGTGATTAACGCGAGTAGCGCGGACGGGCCCGTTAGGCTGCTGATGACGGTGCAGGTTGACGTCGAGGGGGGTGAGCGTGCGGTTTGTCACCAGGTCTGCCCCCCACCCCACCCCCCCCCCACCCCCCGTCGAGGAGGGACATCTGCCGCTCTTTTTCCCGGCCCCGCCAAGGTCAGATTGTGACAAAGATCTGGCAGTGGACGCGTGTTTCTGAGAGAGAGACATAGACATAAACAGAGAGAGAGAGAGAGGAAAAGAACAATTGGTGATGATCAATTGAAGGATGTTAATGCGGCGGTCACTAAGGCAGCGCATTGGGTTTCTGTTTCCTTCTTTGTGGCGTGAGAAGAAGGGATGGATGAGGAGAAAAGGAAGGGGGGGAGTCAAGGTACGGTTTCAATTTGGGATGGGACAATACACAATATGGGCTTCACGATTCAATACAACCACGATACAATGTAATAAATAAAAGTTCAATGACAACAAAGTCTGACTGTGCAGAATTATGTTTATTTCTGAGCCACAAATCTTTCTAGAAATGGCATTGGCTTGCTAGAATGTAAACAACAATTTCAAAATGTCATTACAAAGTGTAAATAATATAATTTGGATGGAGAGCTTGTGAAACTGTGATGGTCAAACAGTCTCATTTGTGATTACTACAGCAGAATAAAATGGAGCTAATATCGCGATTCTTTTTTCTGCCCCACGATACGTATCGTCACTTTTTTGTATCGCGATATATTGAATTTCCATATATCGTCCCATCCCTAGTTTCAATTTGAAAACAGGGGCAGGTGCTTGTGATTGGATTCAAATCCCAGACTAGCTGGGAAATTTGGGAGGGGAAAGTGAAGGAAAAATGCTCTGTCATCCCTTAGCAACTACCGTTTAGGTGCCCTTGAGCAAGGCATTTAACCCCCACCTGCTTCACCAATATGCTCAGTAGAGTGCATGGTGCTCTGTTGACTTTCCCTCTGTTAAATAAAGGTTAAATAAAACAGAGGGAGAGTGCCGAGAGGGAAGGGAAAGCAGGAGGTAGGAGGATAAAAAGTGATGGATGCGAGGGAATGGGCTTGGGGGAGAGAGGATGTATGAGTGTGTGTGAAAGTGAGGGAGAATCTGTGTGTGTGTGTGTGTGTGTGTGTGTGTGTGCGTACCCTCCCACCCTCCCTGCCTCCACCCAGACGCCGTGATTCATCTCAATGACTCCTGTAGTGATGTCACTGAAATCTCACACCGGTGCGACGAAAAAAGCGACCAGCCGCGACTTTCCAAGCTCTCTCCTTTTCCTAGAAACCAAATCACATTGTTGAAAATGCCACTAGCTGCAGCTGTGTTGCCGTCACACACACACACACACACGCCTAACTGTGCAGTAAACACAGAGCGCAGCCATTTGCTAAGGAGCTTTGAAGACGTGAACCCAAGTTAACCTGGAAGACTAAATGTGGCGTGTAAATCGCACAGTCATTGGAGAGTGTGTTTTCACTGTGGTAGGTAGGCAAGGTCAGAGGCATGAGTTCATTCTTGGGGTGTGCGCATGTAGCCTATGTGTGTGTGTGTGTGTGTTCATGACTGGAGGTGGTGTGTTTTTTAACAATGTATGTGGTGTGTGTATCCGCAGCTTTTCTTTTTTTTTTGTAGCCGTGTCCTTATCAGTGTTTTTGGACTGTAGCGCGGCTAATGCGCCGTATCCAGGGGTACACACACACGTCACACACACACACACACACACACTTTAGGAGCAGCAGCAGGTTCAGCGTTGGGTACGTTGCTCTCTCCGCTGCAGTCAGAAAGCCCAGCATCCTCGTCTGTCTCCGTCTCCACCTCTCAGGACATGACTAAGCATTTTCCCAGCTGAGCACATGCTCAAGAATATGGAAGGTGCACCTCACTGGCTTCCATGCAGAGTGTAGTGCTGCTAGTGACCCTGCATATGCAAACGTGTATGGTAATGTCCTTTTTTTTTTCAAGATCTTTTTTTTTTTTTGTCATTTCTGCTTCATTGGACAGTTTTTTACAGTGCAGAGAGTACAGGCTGCCAGTCTTCTTGGTGATAATCTCATTTGTTTATGGTAATTATACTAATGTCTCAAAATGAATGTGGTATTGATTTATTGATGTTAAAATGCTACACATAGCTCCTTTAAAACTGCCCACAAAGTGTTTAGGCAAGTGCAGCACATGCAAGTTTTTCGTGCAGCTTGGTTGTGCAGCAGAATTGCACCTGTATTACAAAATGTACAGTAATACCGCACACTAATAACGTGAAACTTGTCTGCAAAATCAGTTCTTTATGTCCCATCATCATTTATGCTGTCGTTTAAAAAACCTTGTATGTCCAAAATGTCAGCTTTTCAGGAACTAAGAAAAGCAGCCTTGTTTTTATCTTGACAACCAGGGATGTAGTGGAGGTAAACCCACCTAAAGACAGTTTACCCACCTGTTTATTTACCACTATATCACTGTTGACAACAATGCATTTTTGAGTTTGTCCAGTGGGTTTCAAAAGGGTTTCATCACCACCAAGGATGGTAGAATGTACTCACCCATAGAGCACTATGTAATCCCACACAACAGAAGTTAAACTTGAAAATTGCCAACATTGCAGTTTGGAGGTTTTCACATGACAACAATTTTTTTTCGTGCAGCTTGTTTGCATGCAAGCTGCAATGAAGTTTCAGCTGGGAGTTGATGATGGGAAACTTGTCCCATCATCATTTGGAACATTCAGAATGAGTTTTGTATCCAGGAAAAGGAATTCCCCGACCAGCTGCCTACTGTAACTGGGGCAAAGCACAATCTCCTGAAAAGAGTCGCTAGTGTTGTGTGTGTGGTGTGGCAGCTCTACTGTTTGTTAGCTAGGTTAGTGCCATGCAGCCACTGGCTTCTCTTAAAAAGCAACTCTATTCATAGTATTCTGTTCCATCACCACATGGCCATCTTGGTAGGAAAATAACAGGTGACTGTAATAAATTAACAGGTGATTACAATCAAATGACAGCCACAGCCAATGAGCTGTGTGTACTGTAAAGCACCATATTGGTAGGAAATGCATGTGACATATGACATATGAATACTGGGAATTGATTAAAAAAAAAATTAATCGCACAATTTTCTGTGATTAATCGCAAGCTTATAATTATAGATACTTAAACATAGAATGACCAAATTAATCACTAAATCACCAAATGTAGAATCAACACATATATATTTGAAATCAAATACTATTGTTTAATGGCATCTTTTTAATTGAGAACATAACATCAGTCATTTCCATCAAAACCATCAAAATTCAGCTCGATATGCACTAACTGAAATAATAACAAAAGCTACAAGTGCCAGCTGAAACTTTTTACCAGTTCTTCTCCATCATTAGCCAGGATGACTTGGCTGGTAATAGAGCAACAGCAACAAAAAAAACAAAAAAACAAGCACAGATCCTGTATAGGCACATGGCGCCCCCTAGAGGCCTATTAACAAAATGTGGATGACAGACTGACCTGAACTGAAAATACCTCTTCATGCTGCCATGGGAAAACAAGCACAGATCCTGTGCAGGTCCACTAACGTTACTGAAATACCACAAGGTAATAACATCAAATTGGATTTGATTAAGTATTGATACAGTTTGACTTTGACACCATCATTTGCAACTTGGACCTGAGACTCAATTCCAGGAATAGCCGTACGTTTGGCCTTAATCGTGATTAATGAGAACTGAGAGGACGCTGCCTGTTTGTCCTTTCTGCTGCTGTGTGATGCTGCTGCAGTGACGGCTGGGGGTTACTGGCAGTCTGGCAGGTATCACGCCGACCAGATGTGGCGTTCAGCTGGCAGTTGGCAGATGTACCAAGCTCACTTTTGCTGTGTCATGCTGTTAAGCTGATCATGATCTGTCCATTTAGGACAGCTCCGAGATCCCATTCATTTTCCTTCGGGTTCTCTCGCTGTCTCTCCGGATTACGATTTCTTTCCTCCTGTCTTCCTCATCTCACGCATTCCCTCTGTTGTCCGTCTCTTTTGATCTCTCTCTCTGTTGCTTCGAGTCGTTTCATTAGCCAACATTGCAAGTCTCTCACTCTCTCTCTTCCTCTCCCCATCACTTTATCCCCGCAAATCCTATTACATCCCCGTCCTTCAGACACATCAGCAGATGACAAACCAACCATGAGCTGTGATGGAGGCCTGAGGACAGCTGAATTGGCCAGAGAGGAACCATCAAAGAGAGAGAGAGAGAGAGATGAATACCGTCTCAATCCTTTATTGAATTTGACTCGCAGCTTTCTGTTCAATGTGGGGATGAGATCACGTTTGGCATAATGTGTAATGCGGCACTTCATTCATAGGCCAAAATCACATGAGATTTATTGTCATTGCACGCATACGTCCTTTATCTGTTTACTGTACATTGATTGCCTATAGTAGCATGTGTTTATGCGTTGTTACATATCAGAGAGAGTACATTGAGATATCAAAGAACTACCAATCTAGGGAACATGACCTCATGAACTCAACCAAGACTTTCGAAGAGTCTTTTAAGTGTCAGATCAGCATTGTTTCTATACTTGATGCGCTTGATGATACTTGAACTCAGAGCCGTGACTAAAAGAAACCAAGATCACTTTGATTTCTGGAGCAGTTCAGTGACTTTTTTTTTTTACCACTGCGCTGTGGTCTTCAAGCGGGAAATCAGGAAGTCATATTTCTTCTTTATTGTGCAGTACCTACTTGAAGAGTAACCAAACCCAAAACCCAAATTTGTGGTGATGCCTGACACCTAATGGTGAAAATACGGTAGTGCACTGACCATCTGCTTTTGGCTGGTCTTTGTGCCAGGTGATGTCACCACCTGTTGTACTCTATAGAAGGTGACATCACCTGACACTACAGACCAGCCAATAGCACATGGCCAGTGCAGTACCCTACTTTTCACCATTAGGTGTCAGGCTTCACCAGAGATTTGGGTGGGGTTTAGTTACTCTAGGTAAAAGTTGTATTATTGTGAAATTTTAAATCTTCACACCTTAGCTGCGATTTTTCCACACAACTCCCGCAATCCTCTCGTAATCAGAGAGAACTATATGTCATTGCCACATTGCATTGTGGGACTACACAAAATCTGTACGTTAGCACAATGAGGACCAGAACTGAGCTTAAGAACTTCTACGTTTGCAACAAAGTCTGCTTGAAGATGCTTTGTGATGACTGACCCTACGATTTAAGGAAAGCCGAAGTTACCAGAGCTCTCAGTCACTGCGTAAACCTCTTAGCATATTCATTATTTTATTTAAGTGGATTTCAATAGTCATGCATTTGTTTGTGAAAGATAACAGCAAACTATGTGACAGAGGACAAGACAAAGACGTATACGTTGGAATACTGGCAAAGTTATGACAGAAAATGTAAATTTTACACCAGTGTAGGATCATGAGAACAGGCGCATCAATTCACTAAACCCCAAGGTCTGGCAAAGTCCCTGCTTCTAATATTTGCCACCAAAACCAGCCAAATTTCTGGGCACAAAGTAGAACGAGTGATGACTGACTAGATATTATCATTATTTGGACAGTGTGATAAATTATTAGACAAAGTTTACCAAATGCATCCTGCTTTGGAGGGAACATTGGTCGTGAATGCTCCTTGATGGCTTTTTTTTTTGGCTTCCAAACAGATTTGCTTGATCTTTGCTCACCATTCTAATGATAAAAATTACAAATTTGGACTCACTTTGGGTAAGGTATGGCAAGTGCCACACCTTGCCTAAATGAGTCACTGAGCACGTTTACATGGACTGCAATATTCCGATATTAACCCGATTAAGACAATACTCTGAATAAGACACTGCCATGTAAACAGCGTTTTCTGATTACCTTAACCCGAATAAGGTCATAGTCGGAGTAAGCAATAGTCGAATTAAGACGTGGAGTATTCCGATCTTAGTCGCATTATTGAAGTGCATTGTAGACATGTATACACCTTAACCGCATTTGCGACTCGTACGGCAATCCAACTGCTTGACAACGCATGCTCTATCTTCCAGCGAGTGTTGCGCAACTTGTTTACAGAAGAGAAGATGACTGCCACCGGTAAAAACAAGTCCCAACATTTTGTCCCTACCACGGTAGCAACATGACAGAAAGGGTTTCAGGTTAAATTCCGGAGGGAAACTCGGACGTAGGTCGTAGGGACGTAATGTGGGCGTGCTTCTTCAGTCATTAATCGGACTATGCTCTGTAGTATGTAAACGGGAATATGAATGGAATATTCTATAAGCAACTCATGTAAACACCTTAATCGAAATATTGTCTTATTTAGAATAAGGTCAATAGTCGTATTATTGCAGTCCATGTAAACTTAGTCACTGTTTCTAAAACACCACCCGGTTTAAAAAGCATGCAATGAACCGAACAAATTTGCATACGTGTATTTACATTTGACTGCAAATCTTTTTTTTTCTTAGGAGTTTTTTAGGAGTTTTAATTTTTTTAGGAGTAGGAGTCGCTCTGGCAACGACAAGGACAGGTTCCCTCGCTGGCTTCCCACCAGCGAACACTGCTGATTTGTGTTCGTAATTACATTTAAGAAACCGTTGAAGGTTGAAGGTGAGGTTTTGGGTCAGTCCTTCTCCTCTGAGGCCCATTCACTAACTTCAGTTCTCCTCTCCCACTCACTGAGTCACTCCCAGACCTGAATCTGGAGGCGCTGCTGGCATATTTGCACTGGTGTGGGTTCAAAGAGACTATTTAGACCGGCCTTCTGGGCACTGGACTGTCAGCGTGTCTCGCATTTGTAGCATGCCTTCGCTGTGCCCCCTCCAGATGTATATAGAGTGTGTGTGTGTGTGTGTGTGTGTGGGTGTGTGTGTGTGTGTGTGTCAGACAGTGTGTGTGCATGAGGACAAGCAGGGCATGTGAAGTGCGGAGTGGCGCAACAGTGTGCTAACAGCGATCGATAGCGTCAAGTGGGAACTGGAGGCCCTTCTCGTTTTGGTATGTGTGTATGTGTGTGTGTGTGTGTGTGTGTGTGTGTGTGCAAGCAGCCTGAATAGCAGCCTGTGTGTCCAGGGATGGTCAGCAGCCTCCAGAGGACAAAGCCGGTGCTTGTGTTCATCACAGAAGGAGGCGGATTGAGGGAGCTGTCCGTTTCCCAATCAAACACAATTGGCCGTTTGATCAGACAGCTCTTTTTTTTTTTTTTACTTCCTCCAGGGGGCTTTTGTGTCTCTGGCCTTGGAAAAAAAAATCCATTAGACTCTCTGGAAGGCTGACAACATGGGTTGGCCACCAGTGACTACAATTCATTTCATAGAAACGCGGTTGGGTACAGGTTTCACAGCAAAAAATGTCTTAAAATCTTGTTTTGTTTTAAGCAAGTGAAATTGACAATTAGCTTTATTCACATGGTGGCTATATTGGATGTAAATCATGCTGAGTGGGAAACCCTGCTGACAGCAACACAGATGGAAACAGAGGCAAACCCAACAGGTCTTTGGACAAAAAAATTTAAATATACACCAAATGTATCCTTTCATATGATGGTTACAGCATCTGGACTGAAGAATGAATGAATGAAACATCCATGACATTGATCCACAAAGTTAGCTAATGTTAGCAGTCAGATACTTCATGTTGCTAACGTTATGTTCAGGGTTCCCACACAATACGACCTAGAAAAGCCATGGAATTTTAAAATTCGATTGTCTTTGAATACTGTCAAATGTTTAATAAAAGCTGTGGCTAGCATATTGTTGAACCCCTGTAGATTTATCTCCAAACCAACCAGGTCTAATTGTTAAGTTGTAGCATACAACTAGTTGTAGCAGTTTTAACCAGCTAAAGTCCAGCCAAAATGCTAGTGTTAGCTAGCAGACACAGCTAGCATAAACAATTTGACTGACGAAGGGACACTAAGGATATGAAGCATTATTGTGGGCTATTACTAAGACTAAAGATTAATTCTGTTATGGATCAACGTCATGGTTGAACACTTCAGTTGCTGTAGTCTTTCATTTGGACCTTCTCCAGTTCTGCTCAATCTCTCCACCATATTGAATGATAATTTTGGAGTATTTTTTAATTGAGTTTGCCTCTGTCTTTTGGGTAGGGTTAAACTAATTCTAACCCACCCGCAGTATGGCATACATCAATAACCATGTGAATGAAGCAGATGAGTTGAGATAATTCTACTTTTTCCAATGAAGGTTTACTTGTTTCAAGAATTTTCTCGAACAAGTGTCAGTAATGATGAAACAAGGCAAGAATGATCAATCCAGTAGTATCAAAAAATGTCACTTAATTCAAGGAAATTCTTGAAACAAGTTAAATTGCAACTGAAACACATGACATTATACCACTACAGTGGCAGATTTTCACTTATTTTAAGCAAACAAGCTTTTAAAAACTAGACTAAATGTCTTAGGATAGATCTCTCTCTCTCTCTCTCTCTCTCTCTCTCTCTCTCTCTCTCTCTCTCTCTCTCTCAGCCCCTTGACTCCAAAGCTCAACCCAGAGTCTTATGTGCTTGAAGTTTAATCTAAACGTGTAAGCCTCAGAGTTTTCCATTTTCCCGTAGGATTTCTCTTATCTTTTGCAGTAAATGGGCATCAAGCATGTGCGGTCACAGAATATTACTGGAAATTGAATGAATCTTAATGTTAACACTGAAGTGCACAAAACACAGTTTGAAACAGTGTCCTCAAAAGCAGGGGATTTCAAAAGTAGTTTTTTTGTGTGTCTACAGTAATCTTTGGATGTGATTAAAGAATGGATGTAGGTCTTGTAGATTAATGAATAAACCAACTAGTGTCCCTCTGCCTCTCGGTGAAAAACAGGCCTATTTAAAGACAGAGCCTAAATTAAGGCTGTCTTATCAAATGACCTGCAGCAATCTGAGAGGTCAGTGGAAGTGGCCATTCATCTCTGCTTCCTTTACTGGACACATGACTTGAGGATACAGCAGATACAACAAGATATGACACAATACCTTAAAATATATAGTAGGTGTATTTATACATATAATATAAATACATATATTTGGTTTTGTGCATTTTGCAATTTAAAAACACGTGAATGACATTAAAGTCACACTGAAATGAAAACTGACCTTTTCACCTTTTTACCTCATTCTATCATACCATGCACAAAAATGACAAAAAAGTTATTTTATTGTATTTTTATATCAAAATCTCATTACTTTTACTTCCTGGAAAATGGAAAATCTTTAGTGATGACCTCATTGTGTACCAGGAGGCATAAATAAAAACTCCAAGCAATAAAACATCACTCTCCATCCCTTTCATCAAATATAACTGCCTTTCTCTCCCTAAGTGATCTCCCATTGGTTTACACTTGAATGATCCTTTCCTGTTAGGGATGTCCAACATAAATCGATGATCGATTTATTGTTTGTTATGTATCACGTCGATTAACCTTAACGGTTAACGACTGTTTGAAACGACTGTTTGGACATTTGCGCAGTTGTCCAACTGCGCAAATGGCCATTAAACCAAAGTGGAGAGTTACTTGCAAGAAATGCCTCCACCACTTGATACGAATCCACTGGACTGGTGGAAAGCCAACCAGGTAGGATTCCCAGGCTGACAGCACTAACGCAGCGGTGCCTCTGCACCCCGGGACCTCTGTCCCGTCAGAGCGCGTCTTCTCTGCCACTGGGCAGACGGTGAACAGACAGTGTGTATGTGGTGCGTTACTCCGGAGCGTTTGGACATGCTGATCTGTATAAATTAAAATGTTTAGGCAACAGGCCTAAAACAGTTAACCCCAGACGATTTGATCAACAATAGTTTTTTTTGATTTCCTTTGGAGTTTGGAAATGTTATTTCAGTCGGATTAATATTGGAATGTGAGAATGCCAGATGAAAATGCGGCAGGATTTTACGAGCCATAACTGCATCGTCTACATAGACTAATATTATAATAATATTCTTATTTTGTTCTTTATGATTATAGCCTCCATTCAGCTTCAATATGCTTGTCAGTGTGACTTACGTTGTTTGTCTGAATAATGCTTCGATTCGAAGTGTGTGTAGTGATGCGTGTGTTTTTTTTTGGGGGTTTTTTTTGGGCTAACAAACATCAATATTTGATCGTTAACAGTGCAAATCGATCAAGATTTTTTTTGAAAATGTGCATCCCTATTTCCTGTGTTATGTTCCGCCCCAACATCCTGTTTCAACAGGAAATACATCACCTTAAGTAAGCAAGATCTTCCTAAAATGTGGTTTCACTGTGACTTTAAACCTTCATATGGAAATGATCAAGGGTTAGACCGATGTATCAGGCCAATATTATAATCAGATCTGATTCAGTCAGTGTCCTCCACCTCTGATATGATGCAGTTTGATTGATCACATATTGATTGTAGAATTGATCAATACTACACTGGCTCTCTATGGGAAGCCATTGACTGATTCTAATGAGACCTTTTGATCAGATTCCACACAAGTATACATGAATATGTTAAATTCAAAAGATACTGGTATCGGTATCACCCTTGAAAAACCCATATTGGTCAAACCTTATCACACATACAGTACATATTATGCAAAAACTGGTTAGAATAAGGCACATACACACGGTGACCACTTTATTAGGTACAGCTAGCCAGTAGCAGGTAGGACCTCCTTTTGCCTCAGATCAGTGTGAATTCTTAGAGGCCTGGATTCAACAAGGTGCTGAAATGTTCCATAGGGATCTTGGTCCATGCTGCCTCGAATGCGTCATGCAGTTCCTGCAGATTTTTCAGCCTTGGTATTGGAATCGGCCTTGGAAAAACTCTTGATTTTGCCCAAAATAATTAACTGGGGGACTGTGGTAATCCAGAGACACCCATGTGAATGTGTCACGCAACGTCACTTCCCTTTTAAAATTCTGACATCATGCATCGGTATTTTACGGACAACACCTGAACGTTTGTGGTGTCTGAAGTCAGAGATGTCAGGCAGAACTCTCTTCAAGTGGCTCCTTACCATTGTAAAGAGTGATACTGCTCTTCCCCGCCACTGGTTATATAGCTCATGGAATTGAGATGCCATGTGTGCAAGTCCGTAATTGCTTGAAACCAGGATGTCAGAGTTAACTCAAGATACAGTAGGTCATTTCAGTCGAGTATTTACCGGAGTAGCTGGAGAAAATGTTTGTTCGACATGTTTGTTCCAGATGGATGAAATTCCTGAGGTAGTCCTGAGGTAAAAACTACCAATCAACACCCCCTGGTATTACTAATGTTGCCTATTCTTACTTTGATTGCCCGCTACACAAGTCTGCATTATGTGTACCTGAACAGAATGGTTGGGAGGAGTGTTCATGCTGCTTTGCGTCCAGAATGCTAACAAGCCGCTGTAGTTAGCTGGAGCATTGATGCTAGCCAGAGGAACGGTCCGAAGCTGTTTGTTTGAAAGGAACAAATCAGCGTCCCTCAGGTTACGACTTCAGTGTTCCACATGTGTAGCCAGAGCTTGTGAGTAGACTTATCATGTGCGTGTGAATGCTAAGCCAAAGTGTCAAGTCCCCTCTTGGCATCAATAAAAGGTCATAGAATCTCTCTCACTTTCAGCAGCCGATTGAGTTTTTGCTGATAGTGTGGCCCCCTGGCTCACACCAGAGGAATTGGAGTCATTATAAATACATTCAAGGAGGTGCTGGAGATTTTCAGTGTCAATAGGGCGTTCAATCTCTGTGTCCCACATTATAGTATTATAACTCACATTTCATTTAACAGAGGTTATGTATGTGCCTTATAGACCTATGGACTTATGTAGTAGGGTTTGACTACTAAGGGTTTTTCAAGGCCGATAGTGTTATATTTGGATTGAAGCCAGTAGTTTGTGCTGATATTCAATATAATATTAGGGTGGAAAAGCCTTAGAAACAGCATTTAGACCATGGGACACTAAAACTCCATTGAAACCCAGGATATCAGTACTACTGCTACCACTACTACTGCTAATAATAAAACATTCATGCATAGAATCAATTCAGGTTAACCTTCAGCACAGCGTAGCTATTCAAGCTTAGCTGGCTGGCCTTTGGTCACTTTGGTACAGTTTGGTGCTGAATGACAATAGGGAACACACACACCATCCACGACCTCACCTCTCAGCTCTTAGCATTGTCACCTCCCATTCGGCCCTCTGTCCCCTGCGTCAGAGCTACTCTCCCCCCCCAGACCTTGAGGTGAAGGTTATTATGGTCCTGAGAGTGTTTGAGCCCCCCAGTCCAGCGTATAGGTGCTCTCCCACACGGTGAATCAATAGGCCTGATGAGCTGCCTGTCTGCAGGACGCTGCATCAGCACAGCGGCAGCTCAATGGTGCAGTCACTGTTCCATCAGTTTCCTCCTCCTTAGCCTTGTTATGGACTGGTTAACACTAATTATCGAGTTCATCACCCACACACACACACAAGCATACACAGAGGCAGGAATGTGTGCAACTTTTGTATGCATGGTGTCTAACACATATGCTGTGCCATGCTGTACTTGCTGCACACACACACAGGCACACATGTACTCAAACAGATACATTTACACACTTAAAATCCATCCACATTTTTACATACACACATGATTTGGCTGAAGTTGAATTGCACACAGTTGCACATATACTGTACACGTGCATTCACATGTACACACACAACTGAACTGCATTCTTGGAGATTGGCCAGTGTGACAGGGTGTATGCCGAGGGGTGTGTGTGTGTGTGTGTGTGTGTGCAGGCAAGATTACTTGGCAGGAAATCTCGGACATTTCTGCACAGCGAATGCATAGAAGAATTTCTTTGAGGATTTCATGCATTTCTCCTCACTATTGTTTCACTTACACACGGCATTTGAGGAATGTTAACATTATGGCTCCACAGGCAAATAACAGTATATCATTCTGGACATTTCTAATGGATTTGTATTGCCGTTCACTCAGTAACTCAATGTAGAATTGTGCACAAAGTGATGTTCAAGTGCAGTTTGTTGTTTTGCTCTGGCGCCAAGTTGCCGTTTTTGTGTTTGCCACTTCATTAATGGGGTTGGGCTTTGTGCTGGTGTGTGTGTGTGTGTGTGTGTGTGTGTGTGTGTGTGTGTTGGGGGGGTAGACACACACCGCTGTTTTGCATCTCAATAGCTTTGGTTTCTTTCCAAGTCTTTTGGTTTCTGCTTCCTTTCTGACAGAAATAGGTATTTTGTGATAAGCCCTTCGCTGTGAAACGATGCGAGACTTTCAGCTCAGTGTCATGAATTTCAGTCATGCAGTCCAAATTCCTCACTCGTTTCCAACCCTGACATTATTTCAAACTAAGACCTCTCTTTGGAACACATGCAAGTTATTTTTTATTTTTTTTGGAACAATTTGTGTGAAAAAATGTGTTTCCATGATGTCAGGGGGTGGGGTGGGGGGGATTCCGCTTTCATTCTTCTATGACACTGTATTACATGCAATGTGTCAAATTGCCCTGCGCTTAGTAGTGAAATCAATTATCTTTGGTTGCATTGACCAAAAACAGCAAAGGGTGGGTGAATGTTCTTGCAGACTAGGCTGAGTTTGAAACCCCGCCCCCTTATCCACCCCCCTAGGGTGCTGTAATCCCATGAAGGGGGAAATTGTGGGGTAGAAATTAGATTAGCATTTTTATTAGCGCTAATCCAGGCTGGATTCTTAGCTCAGGACTTGGCTCGGGTGCTGCCACCCTGCTGGGTGTATGATATGGTTCTAATGCAAAATATGACATCAGTCAGTCATTACCAAGTGGTTGAAATGCTAAAAAGGTGAATCAAGGAGCGTTTTTGGAATATCATTCGCAATTAGCTGGTTTGCCTCATGAACATCAGACTATCAATCCCTCTCTTTCTCCATCTGTTCATTCGTTCCCTCGCTCTCTCTCTTTCGTCCTTCCCTCTTCACAACCTCCCATGCTGATATAAAGCTGTTGACGTTCCTGGAGGCTTTATCGAGTGTGTGTGTGCATGTGTGTGTGTTACTGTTGTGAACCCAGGCCGTCCTCCTCACGTTTTCTCTGCTCTGCTCCTCCGTGTTTTTGCAGAGTCTCTGTGATTCCGTGGCTGCAGCTGTTGTGTGAGCTTGGTGAAACTGATGTAATGGTTCGGACGGTCTGTCCAACAGCTAATTAGCTCTGAATACACTTGACTACAAGGGGCTGTGTGTGTGTTTGAGTGTGTGTGTGGGTGGTGCCAATTCCCTTTATTTCTGTGATTGCACTAGGCTATATAAGTTTGATGTCTGTTTGCATCATTATATGCAGTTTTTATCGTAAACTTACAAAACATTGAAATAAAACAAAAAAAAAGAGGCTTTGAACAAAGCTAAAGCTGAACTAAAACTATCTTGTCTACTTGTAGAAGTAAAATAAAATCAAAATAAATGTGAAATGCTTTAGTTTTTGTGTTTTTGTTTATGTCCAGGGCAAAAAAACAATGAATTTTGGGCAGAGAATCTTTGGCTATTTTTACTGAACGCTAATTGAAACATTCATGTAAATAACATTTAAAAAGTATTTGGGGTTTATTGTAGGTATTACACAATACCGGTTGTAAACATATACAAAATACCTGTTACGAACTTCTACCATTGTATCTTTAAAAATACCACCTCTACGGAAAATAACATTTACTTGAAACAATATGGCGGCTACCAAATGAACAACAAATGAACAAGGAGGGGGGAGGGAATGTTACGTAACGTAAGGAGTGTTGCCCCTTACTTCACATAATAACCAGGGTCACTTTCAAACCTTACACCGTCCCAATGGTGTTGAGGTACGTTTTTTCTTCCGGCTTGATAGTCTGATCCCATTTGGGGTGATTCTGCATTCTCATTGGCTACATACAAACGCCTGTCACATGGATGCACAATTGGCTCGGAGAATTGTCAGGTGCAGTTCTGGTACAAACTATGCAGACTAACTGCATCCGCTCTCAAATTTGGTAGCCAATACCTGAATTTTTCAGCTAGTGAGTTTGGTTATAGAATGTGGTTGTCACTCACCTTTCTAACCGAACTGTGTGTGAACTTTACAGGATTAAGCGCTCCAGTGAGGAGTGACAACCGTCTGCAGTGTGTACGTAGCCTAGATGAAGCTATTGGACGAGATGATAAACCTGTGGTGCTCTGTTCTCCCGAGCCACATCCTCCACTTTCTGTTGTCCATTTTTATTTTCAACAATATTATCCCCTTTGTTTCTTACTGTTAGCTTGCAAGTTATTGCCAAACTGAATGATGTAATGCTTGTTGTGCCCTTTGACCTTTTGCTCTCTCTGTTACCAGCGACGCTCACAGCTGAGCTTTGCGTTTAAACAGGAGAAAGAAGCCTCCTATCTGATCAACATTCTATCTGATGAGCCTTAATGTGTGTGTGTGTGTGTGTGTGTGTGTGTGTGTATGTAAGGCGTAGATACAAGCTCAGTCCAATCTGGCAGTAGTAAAGGCTGTGTGTGTGTGTGTGTAAGGAGTAGATACAAACTCAGTCCAATCTGGCAGTAGTAAAAGGGCGCGTGTGTGTGCTGTGGCAGGGGGCTCTAATCCATTCATCTCTCTCACTTAGCACAGTGTGTGTGTGTGTGTGCATGTGTTTGCATGTGTGTGTGTGTGTGTGTATGCGTGTGCACAAAACCATGCTGCCATACCTGCGTGGCTCTTGGCTGGTTTCTCTGTGCCATCCACTCCCATGCTTTGTAAATGTGTGAGACTCAGTTGTTTTTCCTTTCCATGATTTCATTAGTGTGTGTGTATGAATTCTTCAGGGTGTGTGTATGTATGATTTGCCATTATGATCGACCTCATCTCGGTGTCATCTAGCTTTCCAAATAACTGATTATTCCACAGTTGATTCTTGAGTTTGGATTCTCGCCCAAGTAGACAGATTGTTGGATGAAATGGCCAAATGCTGGTCAGTGTTTCTCTCTCTCTCTCTCTCTCTCTCTCTCTCTCTCTCTCTCTCTCTCACTCCATCCTTATCTCTCTCCTTTCTGCTTATCTCTATTTCCCCCTCTATATCTCATGCTCTCTATGTCTTTCTGTATCTGCCCTCTTTTCCCTTGATATTGGGTGTGTTTGTTTTGGGCCGTGGAGACTTGGTCTTGATTTGTTTGAACGCGATGACACCACAAATAAATAGGTTTTAGGGGAGAAAAAAAGGATTGCTATTCTGTATCGAGTTTTCACTTCTCAGAAAGCCGGAAATGAGAACCATATGCCTTCTTTCCTGACCTCTCTCTCTCTCTCCCTCTCTCTCTCTCTCTCTCTCTCTCTCTCATGCCTCACATATCTTGGGTCTTACTCTTTGTTACCACTCTCAGTCGGGCTGTTTGGTTGGGCAGAGCCTCAGTATGCTGACAGAAAACATTTTCAGACATGCTGCCTCTCAGTTTTGACTGCACCTCTAAGATCTAAAAGCCCAAGTCTCTGAGAGTGGGATGCTTCACTCTGTGAGATGGAGGTTTTCTGATAATTATGGTCTGGCATGCTGACGGATGGACAGGCAAAGGACTTAGTGTTCTCTCCTCCTTTTGTGTTGTTTCTATGCTGTATCATGTCATTTTGATGATGTGTTTTAATGTAGTATCATTATTTTGATGATTGTTGGAGCATGTGTTGCAAGACAAATTTCCATGAGAACAGACATTAATGTCTTGTCTTGTCTTATCTTATCATGAGGATGGTGGGCGTGGTGGAAAGGAAGAATAAGGAAATGTTTATGGTGAAGATGATGATGATGATGATGATGGTGGTTCTGATGATTCGGTTAGGGTTAGATTTTGATTGGGGTTCAACTGTCGATACAGATACCGATGTTTTTGTATTGAAGCTGCAGGTAGCTGATTTGTGCCGTTACTCCATATCTTTAAATTCTGATGGCATCAATTCGTTTTCCCCCAGAATTGTATTCTTGTCAGGGTGGAAAAGCGTCTGAAACAACATTCAAACCATCATGGGACACTAAAACTCTCCATTGAAAGCTAGACTAATGAAATAGTTTAGGTGGGTTAGCAGGCCAAACCCAAATCTGTGTAAAGCCTGACATCTAATGGTGAAAAGCATGCTACTGAAATTACCATCTGCTATTGGTTGATCTTTGGTGTCAGGTGGTGTCACCTTCTATAGAGTACAACAGGTGATGACATCACCTGCCACCAAAGATTCATTCAGTAACGAGACAAGAGGTCAGAACTTTGACAGTAGTGGAAGATGACAGAGGAGGTCCACATTCACACAGTTTAGGTGATATTTTGACTTTTCGCACCCCTTTAATGTTCTCGAGCTTCATTGTTTTAGTTCCTATGGCCAATGCCGTTTCTTCCCCTTGGCTTGTTTTCTACAAACCACGGATGCCATCACTTCATCGATGGGACTGTAAAGGAGACAACTTTCTGTCTGTGTAACGCCACTGCTCACGGAACGGTCTTTCATTCTTTTCTGGTGTTTTTTTTTGTCTTGTCTTTTTTTTTTTTGTGGTCTCACACCTGCTAAGTTTCAACTGACATTTAAGTGTGAGAACCGGCAAAGACCAAAGACTGTATTTAACCGAGGCATTCAAGTGTGGCATGTGGACCTTATTGATTTGTCCACCAAAGATACATTTTTTCAAGCATTTGGTGCTTGGCGGGTGTTAATCTTGGACTGAGGGTGAAACCTATGATTAGAAAGGTCATTCTTATGCATTTTCTAATTTGGATGATGGAACCAATTCTTTATATTCTGCTCTTACAATAGACATTCACATGGATGTAATCCTGTCAGTTTGATCACAACAAGCTTAAATAGGATTAAGGGCAGTCCTCAGTTGCTAAAAAGGCATACAAATACCAAGGAATTTCTGAAAATTTGATAATACTGCGTGCACTGAAAGCATCGTGTCCTTCAGCTAAAATCATCAAGCCGTAATTGAATTCATATTACCAGCCGAGGGGGAAAACAATTACTGAAAAGCACTCCGAAGAGTTGATTACCAGTAATTAAATCAAGGTTGCCTGTATTGGGTTTTCATCGTTTTCTCATTTGGGACGGTAAGGCGTAACACTCCTGCATCCTAATTTCTCTGGAGGTGTTCGTAGAATTCGGGATGTTGATATCATCCGCATTTGGAGGCAGACTGCCAAAATTAAACTAAATTTTTCAGCAGAACTCCCCTTTTTAGGATCGCAGGAGACTCAAGCACAAGACCAATTCCGCATTTATCAATCCACTTGCTGCCGGGTCTGGGACTAATCAGCAATTGATCAAAGGGAATTGGCAGCGCGGGCTCTTCATTCTGCTAAGAGCCCCTCACATCTCATTGTGTATGTGTGTATGTAAGAGACCTTGACTGCATTATGCCACAATGTAGAGCAAGGACTGCTTCAGAGGAGAAGAGGGAGAAAGGCTGACTGGCCAATCTGGGTTAGAGAAGCGGGCCCGTGACTGGAACTTTACTGGTTTGAATCACTGGGTGGGGAAACTGACTGGAAATATGCTCTTGCACTGGGTAGCTCCCAGTGGCCAACAGTAGAAGACTGTGGTTGTACTGGACATCTCCCAGTGACCAACAGTAGACGACTGTGGTTGTACTGGGTAGCTTCCAGTGAGAATGCGTAGAATTTTATGAACGTGAATCAGGACATTGCTGGAAAAGAGCATGGAGCTCTGCTGCCTTTCCCTGGATAAATAAAGGTTAAAGAAAGTGGGAATTGATGCAGAAAGAGAGAGGGAGATGCTGTAGGTGAGAGGATAAGAGAGAGAATCAGCCTGATCGGAAGGCTTGTAGATTCACGGGCTTATGCGTACAAGTAAGGTTAGACCGATATATCAGTTTGCTGTTGGGTTTCAGTATCTAATGATGGTCCAAATGCTGTTTCAGATTCTTTTCCACCCTGACAAAAAAAAAAAAATTGTGGGGAGACGCTGAATCCTTTGTAATATTGTCTCAAAATATCAACCATGGGCAGCTTCCAATCCAAAACTATTTGTATTGGCCTTCAAAAGCCCCTATCAGTCAAACCCTGCCTACAAGGTCAATGGGATGTTGGAGCGGAAACCCCCAGGCAACGATCGGCTGCTCTCTGATCTCTGTGCCAGTGTTCACCTCAGCTGTATAATCCCTCAACACCTCCACTTAGCCCTGACGCCCGCATTAAGTCACCCTCTTAGTATGGTCGACACGTCCGAGGTCTGAATTAAACTCTGACTCTTTGTGTCCGCTGTGGAAGGAGGGGCGGACAAATGAAGCGTGTTCAGGTGGATGTCGGCCATTGAGAACGTAAGAAAAGACTCATTGATTTTGATTGGTTTATTTGTAGGGATGGGACGATATGCTTATCTCAAGATACGATTCGATACGTGATACGGGGTTCATGATTTGATACAACCATGATACGATGTAATAAATGAAAGTTCAGTGACGACAAAGTATGACCGTGCAGAATTATGTTTATTTCTGAGAATCTTTCTAGCGATGGCATTGGCTGGCTAGAATGTAAACAACAATGTAAAAATGTCATTACAAAGTGCAAATAATAGAATTTGGATGGAGAGCTTGTGAAACTGATATACTGGGTTATGATTGTAGCAGAATTAAATGTAGCTAATATCGCGATTCATTTTTCTGCCCCACGACACGTATTGTCACATTTTTGTATCGCGCTATATTGAATTTCGATCTATCGTCCCATCCCTAGTTGTAATGTTGTTTTGAATAATCATTCCAGTCAGCTTGGATAAACACAACTGCTAGTGAAGTATTAAGGTAATAATCTGTGACATTTTCATCTAAATACATTCTTTTATTTATTTTTTTATTTAACCCTTCTTTAACCAGGAGGTCTCTTCAGATATAATATCTCTTTTACAAGAGAGACCTGGCCAAGAAAGCAGCATGAATACGTTAAAATCAAACACACTTTACACATATCACACATAAAACACATACTGTATTAAAGTCACATAGGGCAAATTGTCTGTTAAAAGCAGTTACAATGTTCCTGGAGAGATTCCTGAATAAGATGTTTAAAATCCTTAATTGGGGGCAGTGTCTCCAATCTAATGCTGTCCTGTAGGTTAATCCATAATGAGCAGTTAATGAGGCAGTTTTGCCAAAATCAGAGTTGACCCTAGGCACATTATAGAGCAACCACCTTGTGGATCTAGTGTGAAATTGTCTTTCTCGTTATGTGGTTTCTCCCATTCTAATTTCTATTCTATTTTTCTTTTGATGTATTTTCCTGTGGCCACTCCCCAGAATAGAGCGGCGTAGAAGCAGAGAGGAAGAGAGTAATCGAGGTAGAGAGAGTAAGAGAGAGAGATGTGATCCTCCCTCGGTGCATTGCCCTGCATTAGGCTGGTACACTAACCCTTATCTTCATCCTGGATAGGAAGGCTTTAAATGAATACAGCTGCAGTAACAGTGAAGCATCTAAAGCAGCAGAGCTTCGACTGCCAGGAATGTGTCTCTGCCCCGGAAGCAGCCAGTTGCACACGACAGCAAGGGGAATATAGGAAACTGGGAAGAATGCAGTGGATCCAGAGTGGAATGAGAAAATGTGTGTGTGTGTGTGTGTGTGTGTGTGTGTGTGTGTGTGTGTGTGTGGTCGTGTCTCGGCCAGCCTGGGTTAATGATCCTGGTTGTCAGGATGTCAATGGGGTGCGAACAAGACAACAAACCTGTGGCTCTAAGATTTCCTACGCAAACATCAAAGTCAGATACACACACTCATGGACACACACACACACACAGATTCCCAGCTTCTTGTATCAGCTGTTCAATCTTCACTTCTTCTATTGCACTCCACAGTCGCCAGCCAGGTACCGCTAGCAATCCACATCCCTGCCAGCATTTGTGTGTGTGTGTGTGTGTGTGTGTTTGGAATGCGTGCACGTGTTCAGTCAGATTGTATCACATCCGCCCTCAGTGGGGCAGCGCTGAAAACCGTGCCAAGACGTGTGTGAAATAATCTGTGTCAAGTTTGAGCTTCGGTATCGCCAGCAGGGATCTGGTGCGTGCGTGTGTGTGTGTGTGTGTGTGTGTGTGTGTGTATGTGTATGTGTGTGTGTGTACACGTCTGTCGCCCCTTTTTTAACATGCGTCCTGGATAGTGTCTAGGTCAGATTTAGCTGGACTACATTTACTCCTAGTCAAGTCAAGTCATATTTATTTATGTAGCCCTTTATCACAAAGGACTTAACATACCATATCATATGTCATATACATATTACATATACATCATATACTACATCGTATACATGCTATATCATATACATACTACGTCATATACTACATCATATACATACTATATCATATACTACATCATATACATACTACATCATATAATGCATCATATGCATACTACATCATATACTACATCATATACATACTACATCATATAATGCATCATATACATATTACATCATATACTACATCATATACATACTATATCATATATATACTACGTCATATACCACATCATATACATACTACATCATATAATGCATCATATGCATACTACATCATATACTACATCATACACTGTACATACTACATCATATAATGCATCATATACATACTACATCATATACTACAACATATACACACTACATCATATACTACATCATATACATACTACATCATATACTACATCATATACACACTACATCATATACTACATCATATACATACTACATCATATAATGCATCATATACATATTACATCATATACTACATCATATACATACTACATCATATAATGCATCATATGCATACTACATCATATACTACATCATACACTGTACATACTACATCATATAATGCATCATATACATACTACATCATATACTACAACATATACACACTACATCATATACTACATCATATACACACTACATCATATACTACAACATATACATACAACATCATATAAACCATATAACATTCGACACACTAATGCCTATGCGCACTTTAGAGTCTTCAGTTCACCTGCATGTCTTTGGACTGATGTTAAAATGAGTCTCCAGTAGTATACACATTGAAATAAGATTTCTCTCTCCCTCGCCAAACTGCAGATTTCTGTATTGTAATATTTCCATCCTTTCAAATTGCCAGTAAATGCCTCATTTCACTTGTTCCCCATGCACCACTATCCTGACAATCCATCTTTGACAAATATGTTACTATCTGAGCTGCCTGCTGCCTGTTTGATTTGGTTTAGTTCCATTTCCGTAGTTGTTAATGCAGATTAGAGACTGATTGCATTTCCACTTTGTTGTTATTGTGGCCAAAAACATCTCTAACCACTTCAGTTTTGTGATCAGATCTTCAATGCACCTTGTGTACATTTACACTTAGTTTGATGTGTTTTTGCTCTATCAAAATGCAATCCAGTCACCCAGGATGCTAGGGAAGGGGCGTTATATTCTGCTGTAGTAGTCACAAATGAGACGGCTTGCCCATCACAATTTCACAAGCTCTCCATCCAAATTATAATATTTGCGCTTTGTAATTACATTTTTAAATTGCTGTTTACATTCTAGCAAGCCAATGCCATCGCTAGAAAGATTTGTGGCTCAGAAATAAACATAATTCAGTGTGTGTAGGTATAAAGATACAGTGGCCTTGTGTATCTGTTAAGTGTGTCATTGTGTGCGTTTGACCTTATTTGACTTTACAGAGTTGGGATAAACTCAGGGTTTCAGTGCCAGGTCTATTTTGGTGTGATGCTGATTGGGGAGACAGAGCTTTAGGTGTTGCCCTGACCCACCCAGTCTCCTCTCATCCAGACACAACACACCGCTACCAGGCCCACGGCTGTTATGCTGGCTGGCTGCGTGAGAGAGTGTGACTGTGTGTGTGAGAGAGAGAGGGAGAGAAGCTGGGTTTCTGTCCAATTAGAAAAGCGGAGTGGCAACTAGGGCTGCAACTAACGCTTATTTTCATCAGCGATTAATCTATAAATTACTTTTTTTGGTTAATCGATTAATCATTTAGTTTATAAAATGTCAAAAATAATGACAAGTGCTCATCACAAGTTCCCAGAGCCCAAGGTGATATCTTCAAATTGCTGACTTAGTCTGACCAGCAGCCAAAAAAAACCCAAGTATTCATTTTATGATATGAAACAGAGAAAAGCAATAAATCTTAGCATTTGTGATGCTGTAATTAGCAAATGTTTGGTATTTTTACTTGATAAATGACTAAAACGAATCAATTATTAAAATTATAATTGATTAATTTTAATGTCAATCGACTAATGGATTAATCGACTAATCATTTCAGCACTAACAACAAATTTCCTTCAGTCAGATTATTGATTATCTTGATGACATCACAGGTTGTTGCTTCCTAGTATCAGTATAGCTGCTCATGTTCACAAATATTGACAGGACCGCCCTAAGCCAGTAGGAATAAAATAGATAAACCGAATGAGCGGCACTTCTGTGTAGCCCGCAGAGCTAATTTCATCCCTTTTTAGACGTCTGGTGTTTTGATATATTCCATGTGGAGGAGAGTAATATCCAAGTTTTCCAGGGCTGTGAAGATGGAAATAATGATGATGGCGGAGTTGGGAGCTGGTGAAGTGTTGTTGCCACTTTGGTACGGTTTGAAGGAAGTCATAAAAAGGGCTAGAGCTGGCACGGAAGGCAGGAATAAAAAAAAAAAAAGGGAAGGTAATAGGGGGAATATTAGAGAGATTTACCATTGATTTGTTGAGGACAGACAGAAACAAATAGAGGAAGATGGAAGAAGAAAGACAGACAGTTTGGATAACGGGAAACACTTTCCACATTTCCCCCCAAACATTTATTTCCCTGCATGGGTTCAGATATCCGTGAGCCTGCCAGATGCGATGCATGACTTATTTTGACTTATTCTCTTATCAGGTAATGGCCGTCGGGATAGAATTGCACTGTACATATTAGACTCAGGGGGGAAATATTTGAACGGAGCTGTCAAATACACTTTGGACCTCCTGCCTGTGATTAGAAAGGCAGAACCTGCAGATCTGGGAAACAAACTAGTCAAGGGAATATTTTTGAAAAGTTTAAAAAGTTCAGATTCACGACACCTTTCAAATAAACTCTCTTTATGGTTATTGCCTGAGGGAAAGTGATGCATACTTATCCCAGAAAACCCATTTGATTCACTCAAGGTGAATACCCAGAATCCTAAGATAAAATTGGAAATTGGGGCGTCACAGCAGCAAAATAGCAAGAATAAAATAGAATATAATTAAGAATAGAGCAAATTGGGGTTTTTAAACATAACGAGAATGTATTAAGTCGAAATATGAGTGAAATGTATGAAAACGGAGGTGACAACTGAGCTTTGTTTCTGCAGTAACGGAACAGTGTGAGTGTGTGTGTGTGTGCAGGAGCTGTGGGTAATAAGTAAGTGCTGAGTCCCTATAGTGTCTGCATTTGAAACGAGTGGAAACATGTCACAAGTCATCCAGCAGCAGGCTCGTAAAACACGGAGCGCTTCCCCCCCTCCGGCTCTGAAGGACGTTAAGCTTTAAATGTGATTGAATGTGTCCGACACCTTTAAAACTCCCCCTGCAAACATGCTATAGTGCCCTGTGTAGGAGGGTTAGACCGATATATGGGGCCGGTAACGGTCTTTTATAAAAATTAGATCTGGTTCAGTCAGTGTGGTTCACCTCTGATATGATGGATATGATGCAGTTTGATTGATTACATATTTATTGTAGAATTGATCAGCACTACACTGGTTGTCTATGGGAAGAACTGATTCTAATGAGACATTTTGATCAGATTTCACACAAGTATGGATGAATATGTGATAAAGCAGATCATTATTATTTCTTTCGATGGAGGGTTTTAGTGTCTTATTCCTTGCAGGGGGAATTTCTCCCCTCCTGGTTTATGTCTTTAGCAGGGAATATTTATGTTTCATCTCAAGTCATTGTGAGCATGAGTCCAATTTTCTGCCTGCCTTGGTTTTCATTTGTCTGCATTGGCCTGTGGATCTCCCAGCACACTATAGCATGGTGGTGGTAGTAACAAGTCATTGTTAAGACTAGAAGACCAGGATATCTCCTCTCCTCTCCTCTTCTTGTATTTCTTTTCTTTTCTTTTCTTTTCTTTTCTTCTCTTCTCTTCTCTTCCTATAGAGACATTGCAGTTGCATCACAAATCTCCTACAAATCAACCACCCATGTCTGGTTCCATCATGGAACAAATAAGGTTGAAAAATGTAACCACCAGTCACAGAGATACCAAAACAATAATTGTGGTGTGGTTGTAGGTCAATTCAGTGACATTGTAAGCAAACGTGAATACTCTGATAAGGTCGATTTGTTACTGTGACACAGTAAACTGTCTTGTCTTTAGCCCTAGTCTCTACTCCAAAACACTCTGAGTTGTAGCTTGAGAAGAGTCAGCTCAGTTAACCTGAACAAACTGTTAGCTAGCTGACTAGCCAGCAGGCTAGTTTAGCAAAACAACTAATGTTAATGTTAACATGCGACTACTAACGCTAGCTTCTACTACATGTTAGCTAGTGCACAAATCAGATGTTTTGACAATATGACAGTGTTGGTTAGCTGACCAGATACTATGGTTAGCTAGCTAACAAGCTGACATTATCTAATGATCACTTCCCAGTCAAAAACAGCACAAAAATTATCTGTCTGTTCAATTCTGTTGAGACCGCCAAGTTGTAAGTTGACAACCATTGTTGTCGAAAACTGTGGACCTCCAATATGGCTGCCAGAGAGAGAGTATTATGTCATCTGAAAGCCCTATATTTTCTTTCTCCTTTCTTCTACTCTTTCCTTTCCTTTCCTTTCCTTTCCTTTCCTTTCCACCTATCTCTCCCTCTCCTCTCCTGTCATAGAAATGCACTCTCATCGCTCCTCCTCGGTCTTATTTTAGTCTTGCGATGCTCCCATCTCTTCCATGATGACTCAGGGAATTATAATGCTCCAGTCTGTCTATTTGTGTATACCACAGCTTCATTAGGCCAGATGTGGGACGACAGAAAGCCTACTCTCCCCCAGCTTTTTTTTCCCTTTTCTGTTGTTTTCTTGTTTTTTGACATGGTATTAGACGTGAAGTGTAAGACAACAAGAGCTGCATTTGAATTTTGTCTTATGGGTACATTTTAGCGTCAGATAAAATAAATAAAATGTCTACAGAGAGGAAGAAGGAGAAAGAGAGGGAGGTGTGGGCTGATACAGGAGAGTCGTTGTAGATCTAGATATGTGGAGGATTGATGGAGAACTGAAATGCTGACACATGCAGTAGGTGTTTGTCAGTCTGCTTGTGTGTGTGTGTGTGTGTGTCTCTACTGTGTCATACTTCGCTGCAAGTCTTTCCCATTGAAACAGAATGCATCAACAACATACTGTAGATTAGGATTCAACCAATGTGTGGGGGTTTCAATGGAGAGTTTTAGTGTCCCGTGCTCTAACTGCTGTTTCAGAGGCTTTCCCACCCTGACAGGAATACAATTCTGGCAGAAACACTGAATACTTGAATACATTTTTTGGCATGAAATGGTCAAATATTAAAAAACTGACCATCGGCACAAAATATCTTCAGTTCAAAAATATTGGAATCCGTATCAGCCTTCAAAAACCAATTTCAGTGGAGCCCAAGTGGGTACTATCAGTGTCTGTGCCAAAACAAGCTCAGGGAAAGGTTCTGGTTTCTAATGAGACTTTCCAAGACCTCGGGGTGATGATGAACCATTAACTGCTAGGCTAATGCATTAGACATCAATGAAGGTCATATTATAATCATATTTTACACTCTGAGCTACATTTACTAAGTTGCATAAGGTTTTTTTTTTATATAGTAAAAGAACACTCTCTCCCCATTTTAATAGAAGCTACTAGAATATGGCTGAGGCAGCTCTTTTTTTTCAGCATGAGTTCTGGTACGACTAAGTCCAGGTAAATGTTTGTCTAAACGTCAAATTTTTTGCTTTTTTTTGCCATGGAAATGGGCAAATCTGAAGATATTGAATATTGGCACAGCAGCTTCAAATGAAAAAATATCAGTATTAGTATGTATGAGCTTTCGAAAACCCATATGGGTCAAACCCTACTGTAGATGCAGTGCATTGTGGTTTCCAGCCATGGTTGCCACTACTTAGATTCTGAATCATTATCTGTTGGTCAGCTAGATTGATAAGAAGTATAATTTTGACATTGGCTTCTTCTTACCGCAGCGCCCTATCCATCAGCCCTGCCAAGCCGCCTCATTGGCCTCCCAAGTGTCTCCCAAGTAACTGTCAGTACCGATAAAGCTGATTGGTTGGTACAGCTTAATAAAAGATTCACTGGTCACATTGTTGCCTATTGTACCATTTCACCCAATTAAAGAAACGCAGTGAAGTACATCAGGAACATTCACTTGTTCCTGATGTACTGCAATTGCCATTGTTCATTGCTCAAATCATATCAACCAAATATGGTTGCTGTTGGGTGAAAACCTTGTATCTCCACAACTTTTCAAGAACTAAGAAGAACAACCTTGTTTTTAGCTTGACCACTGTGCATTTTTGAGTTTATCCAATGGGTATCGAAAGGGTTTCTTAAGCCTAAAGGCGTCAGTATAGTAGAAATGAAATCGAACTTTGCGCAAAATCGAACTGCTGTCGAACATGTCTGTATACCTGCTGCATCTTTGCTAGTTTAATGACACCCGGTCATATAAGTGCACATCCTCTCACAACTTCAGCAACTCTAGCCTCAAACTGATTCATCTTGCAAATGAGCAGAGGAATGCGATGTAAACAAAGGAAATAAACCAGAAACGTGCGGCCCAAAGGACACGCGTAAAAAACCCAACCGAAGCAAAGCTTTGAGAAAATATAGACTACTTTGGCTGACGAGCCTGTGCACACTGCGGCGATCGAAGCCAATGCGACACTTAGTTTTAGTCACAAACCGGCTATTTTTGCCTGTGCAAATACGCAAAATTTCTATTTTGTTTCAACTATACTGCCGCCTTAAGGATTGTACAATTTTCTCAACCCATAGAAGAACCATGCAATCCTTCAACTGCAGCTAAAACATGAAAACCACAAAAATTGGAGTTAGGAGGTTTTCACATGACGAGTGATATGGTAAAATTACCCCTGTCCAGTCAGCAACTCTATAGGAAGGCCGCCAGATTGCTTTGCCTCTTACTGTATGCATTTCTACATTTTCAGTTTGAAGGAACATTTCTAGAACTCTTTCTAACTGCAGAGGAGATGCCATCTCCCGAGGGGAAGGTGTCCTTGTTTTTTTGTTAAATGAAAAAGTGAAATCTAAAAATACAATGTGTGTGACAGCAGGTCTTTAGTTCCCATCTCTTTGTGGTTTGCAGTAGCTGAGATGTGGCTCTGAATCACTGACAGGCAAGCTTTCAGATAGTGACTGGAATCCCCTGATCTACTAACCATGTGGAGGGATCAGAGAGGGAGTTGGTCTAAACCAAAATCAGACTGCCAATATATTTGGATGATTTTGTCCTTTTACTGAATATCAGATATTGGCCAGTCAGTGTGGTCCACCTCTGATATGATGGAGATTCCTCTCTGACCACAGCTAGTCAATATGTTTTTATTATTACAATTTTTATATCAGATGTCTGATCAGAGAAATCATTCCAGTGTGATGTTGGAGGATTTTACTCAACAGTCTGTAAAAACCTGCAGTGAAACCTGCCTCAGTCTGCCTTAAGGAGCTGTTAACACACCTAAAAGAATTCATTAGTATGGGTTTCAATGGAGAGTTTTAGTGTCCCATGATGGTCTAAATAGGCTACTGATTCCACCCTTGGTATCAGCTTTAAAAAACCCATATCTGCCAAACTCTAAAAGACACAGAGCTAGCCAAGTGAACAATTGTGTGCAAGAAAACGTATGTTTTACAGCTGCAATACGCAACCTTTCGCCTTGAGACAGGTAGTGCATTGTTACTTCTGTCCTCCCGCCCTGACACTTCCTCGTCACTCATCTTGTTGAGGTGATGAACCCTGTGGGATAATCTAGCACTGCTAGCTTGCTAACTGGCTAGCAGCCTAGCTGTCTAGCACTAGATAAGCCAGCTCTGCGTCGCCTCGCAGTCCTTTTGTCTCCTTCAGGTGGCGCCAGAGTGGAAAAACAATGCTGACGTCATCTCTGCTGCACGTTTAACTTCGCTGTTCTTTCTTTTCTCTTTACCCTGCTCTGCGGGCGCTAGCCTCACCTTGATAGCCACAACCAGCTCACTGCTAGCCCCAAAATATCTCCCAACAGCATTTAAAAGCTAATTTCAGGCATTTCAACAGGGGATTTAGGCATGAACACACAGGGTCACAGACACACTGAGGATAATGTGTAATATATCCTCTTTATTTATTGTTATTTCAATGTGAAAAAAGGTGTATATTGCAGCATTAACAGTCACCAGATCTTGACACAACGGTATGAAATTGGTATGAAATTTCATGTTGAGCCTCTCAAAAATTTCTGATTTCACGTTCTTTGCCTTTTGACATGAAAATTTTATGGGAAAAAGCTGGAAGTTAGATCAAAGAGTGTTTGTCTTTGACTTATGCTACGTCTTCAGTAGAATAGTGTCATTGTTTCTGCTGCCTTCTTTTTAATCCCTGGTGCTCTAATTCAAGTTTACTCTGTTTTTTATGGAAGTCACACACTGAAAGAGAAACACACATTGTTTCTCTCTTAATCTCTCTCTTTCTTCCAACTGTCCATCTCACATACACACATGCACTATCACACTGAGTTGTAGTCATGGAGGTCCTGAGACGTCACTGTCCTAATTCCAGGGATGTCAAACTGTCCTTGGTGTGTGTGTGTGTGTGTGTGTGTGTGTTTGTGTGCTCTCAGCAGGTGGCAGCTGTGGCAGTAACCATTCAGCTCAGGAATCTCCAGGAGGGAAAACAGCGACTGTCCTCTACCTTTTTTGTTTTAGCTGTCCTCCTTTTTTTTTTTCTTTTTTTTTTACCCTGAGCTGTCTTTCCTTTCAGGCTCTTTCACATCCATGTCTCTCTTTTCCTCCATTCTTCCCTCCTTCCTCCTTTTCTTTCAAACACACTTCTTTTTTCTTTCTTCTCTTCTCTCCACCTCATCTTTCTTTATCCGCCGCTATTTCCATTTTAAAGGCCTGGCATTTGAAAAACTCAATCTAATCTTCCTTCCTCCCTCCTTCCAGCAGAGGAAATATGTGATCAGCCGAGTCAAGACCGGTCAACGCAAAAGCTGTGGAAATCTCACTTTGCCCAATGCAAGCGCTTCAGATCAGTTTTTACATTCAACAAATTCGGAAGGATGTGAGGGAACCAAGAAGGGACGGCTCCATTACCATAATGGCTATATTTTTTTCTTTCAGGGGGAAACTTTCAAAGGGACTCTGCTCTATTTCACCCCCGACTTGATTAAGTTGCTTTTTGTGTTGCAGTTTCTCTCCATAGTGTGTAAAGTCTGTGTAGCAGGAGTCCATCTATCATGTCAGGGAAGCAAAAGCCCAGAAAGACAAAGGCAGCACACAGTCAGCAAAGAAACCCCGCGACCTTTGACCTGTGCGTTGTTGTTGCCTCCGCTGTCTTCTCTCAGTCTGCTGTTGCTCTTGTTTACATGTATTTGCCTGGAATTGAGCGACCTGAAGTGACAAAGAGGGAAATGTTGTTTTTGTTCCCTGTCAAGGAATTGAAGCCATAGATTTGACCTGAAATCAGGCTCAAATATGGATCTGTGATTAAATGGATAGGGGGAATTGTACAGTATGTATTCCAATCTTAGAAAGTAGTCAGTTTAAGTGTTGGCTATAAGTTGCTACTATTGGATGGTTTTCAAAGGTTTATACTAGCCCTTTTATACTGGACTGAAGCATGAAGCATTTTTTATTCTGATTGAGCTATTATTCTGATGCACTAGGCAACTTTGCATGTTGGTGGCTCCAAATAGCTGTGAGAGGTAATTGTTTTAAAAATTTGAACTTCAATACCCAGAAATCATTTACCAACCCGGCCAGTCTGTGATGCTTTATACGAAGGAAACCAAAGAGACAAGAGAGGAAAAGATCTAACGGTGGTGAGTCCAGCTTTCTCTGGATTGCTGTTTAGGAGACAGTTTGGATTTCACCCTTAAGTTTTGATTTGTCACTTCCCAAAAGTGTCTATATTGCCCTATAAAGCCAAAGTGCAGTAACTACGCAAACAGTGAAACTGAGAAAAATGACTTTAAAGTTTATCCAAAGTCCAGGAAAATAAGTTATATGTAGACAAGTGATAATGTGCTCAAGTATTGTATTATTATAAAGTAATTTTTTGTATATATAAAAACTGACCATAAATTTGACCTATGACCCCTAGAATGCAGTTACTGCACTTTGCCTTTGTACCACCTGATGCAACTGTATGGATTATGCAAAGGCAAAGTGCAGTAACTACCAATATCTATATATTTGTACTATTTTTTGTTTTGTTTTATCTGTTTCACGGAAATTGTTTGAAACCTATTTCAGCAGTATTCAATGGTTTACCTTATTAATTTATATACTGTATAATATAATATTTTTAAGTGTATATCTGAAATAATCCAGGTATTGCTTTGCCAATATGAAACAGCTAGTTCATTAAGAAGATATAGGAGGGATGTGGGGGAAGAGTGGGGCAGGTGCTGAGTAATATAAAATATTAATAGTAAAATATATTTCCATTTTATTCAGAATATAAAAGAAAATATAACATAATGGTCACATACATTTGCGATCTATCTGTAAAATTGATCAATGAAGCAATCAGGTTTTCAATCAGAATATAAATATAATTATTGAATAAAAATAAATTGACTACATTTACTGCGTAGGCTGGGCTAAAAGAAGAGAATATTAGTGTTTTCAAGTTGCAGGTTGGATTTATCAGTCATCTCACATCATTTAGATTGACGGTGAGCCAGTGATATTTTGATAGGTTACATGGCATTTCCAGTCAGTCAGTCAGCATCATGTGTGTAGTTTCTGCTTCTCTCAGTCATTATAGTAATCATCACTTCAACGTTGACACAGGTTTCAAGCCATGCCAGCTGACAGCTGCCTCTTCCCCACTTCAAAAACATTTTAGAAGACAGATCGCGGACTTCTGCAAATGACTGAAACTAGCGCTAACTAGCCAGCTAGGATGCCTAGCAGGGAAGTTTGAGCTGGGTTAGCTAGCCACGTTGTGTGGTAATGCCCCAATCAAGAGGAATGAATCGGGTTATTGCACTGACTGAAGGATTATCATTGAGATATCAGAGAGGATTTACAAGTAAGTCTCCATGGGAGCAGGTAGGAATCAAATCATTATTTCAGTCTATTAGATGACGTGAGCCAATGGCTATTTCTACGCTAACAGCAGAGGGCAGTGCTATTAACTTAGCCCTTATTTTATGTAGCCTATGTAATGTTGGCTTGCCAGTTTTCTTACCATTATCTGGGTATTTGTTTTTTAATGCCAGTTCCACCATGAGTTTTCCTCTGGATAGCGCCATTACTGCATAGCTTGAAGTCGTAGTAACTGCAGCTGCAGCGCGGTGAAACCAAGCCAGAGCGCAGTAACTTCACATAAGCCTACTGCGGTCTGCCTTTGTTTTCTCATGGATTTTGTAGTTATTGCAAATTTGACAGTCCTTTTTCTCTAAAATGGTGATTAGTTCAGCCCAAACACTTTGTCACAAGATAAATAAGATGGTACAGAGCCCAAATATGATCCTAACTCAGTTTTGACCAAATGTGTAGTTACTGCGGTTTGCCTTTGTACGGCAGTATACCCAATACCAGAATTACATTTGGGCAAATAGAGTGAATCGAGAGTAATTGAGTCTCATTAGTGGGGATGGGATGCCCCACTTTGGGATTTAAGCTGATAAGACGGCTGCATTTTTACATACAAATCTTGCCTATAGTGCAGCTTTAATGGAATGTAAACCCAGCTAGTGACTGTGTCAGTGCTTGGTTGACAGACAAACAGGCAGAGCAGCAAACTGATATTGTTGGTAAGGTGTGACATTTTCATCTGGCCTCATCTCTGGAATCACTGGAGATCATCTGGACCGATGTTCTTTTAACACAAACCGACCTAACTGCAATAATGTCTGTGTAGGTGCGATTTATCTCCAAGGACGAAATGCCATCTCAAATTTTGAAATGGCAAGTTTAACCATGGGGCCACTGATAGAAGTTCATGTGTCACTATGGAGAAGTGAATATATGATATCAGGCTTTCTGGATAGTAATATTAACATCTCTAACCCTAACCCTAATAAATCATTTAGTGTCGTATTCAGTCTTAAATACAGTCTTAAAATCTCATATTCAGTCTTAAATACGGTCTTAAAATCTAATATTCAGTCTTAAATACGGTCTTAAAATCTCATATTCAGCCTTAAATCTCATATTCAGCTTTAAATATGGTCTTAAACTCTCATATTGTCTTAAATCTCATGTTCAGTCTTAAATACGGTTTTAAAATCTCATATTCAGTCTTAAATCTCGTATTGAGTCTTAAATATGGTCTTAAAATCTCATATCCAGTCTTGAATTTTCCTTAAATCTCATATTGAGTCTTAAACACGGTCTTAAGATCTCATATTGAGTCTTAAATCTCATGTTCAGGCTTAAATACGGTCTTAAAATATCATATCCAGTCTTAAATTTTAAAACAAGTAAAAAAGCCAAATCTGCCAATAGGGTGAGATAATTTCACTCACAAGTGTCAGTATGTTAAAATACGGCAGATCACTCCACTAGCATCAAGGAAATGTCACTTGATTCAAGAAAATTGTTGAAATGAGTTGATTTGCATTGGAAGCCAGTGAAATGATCTCACACCATTGGCAAATTTTAAGACTGTAGCCAAGAAAATGGTTTGCTAAGATGGATTTTTTGCACTGTAAACCATAGCAGTTAGAATACCATAGTCCCATCATGTCTAAATGTGCAGTATAATCTTATACTACAATATAATTATTCCCTTTAAAACAATGAAGCTCTTAGCACTTACTCCACAAACCACAGTAGCTCAGTGCTGTCTAGGAACTCACACTCTCTCCACTCTCTTCAGTCTCTCCAGTTCAACCCTAGTCGAATTAAGTCCTCACAAAGCATATTATCACATTCACAAATGCTATTAAAGCATCTCTTTGACTTCTGGCATTATCTTTCTATATTGTGATATACATTTTACAACAGGCTGGCGTCTTGAAGAGCCCCACTCTAGGGAACAACAGTGCTAAGTCAATGAGGATCTTCTTACAGCGGTTGTAAGACTAATGGTTGTATGATCCATCCTGCTCTTCTCATTGGCTTTCAGCTGCATAATTTATAGCTAGACTTATTGTCTATATTGTCGGATGTGCTTCAGCTTTAAATAATAACTTGTCACTAGAGATGCGCCAATAGCATCTGTAGTATCAGGATTGGTGTCAATCCAGTCTATCCTACCACACTGTTCTTTATCTTTTAACCTATTCCGAATAAGCTGTTTTGAGACTCCTTCTATACACTGTTTGACTAGTGTAATGTGGCAATGATACCTTGATGTTTAAAATGCTACACAAAGCACCTTTAAAAACCTTATGATGAGATGCAGGATGTAACCGAGTGCTTTTATGTGGAGACAAAGCCTTTGTTGTTTAACTGATATCAGTATTCCTCTCAGAACAAACTCATCCAGCTATCTTTTCTTTCTCTCGCTCTTCTGTTTTTCTCACTCCTCCTCCCTTTCATCCACTTCCACCTACTTTCCCCTTCTTTGTATAGTACACTGCAAAAAAAATGCATCACAGCAAGTCATTTGGTCTAGTATTGAGTCTTAAAATCTATATAATTGAAAAATTCTGCCAATCGGGGTGAGGTCATTCCACTTATTTCCAATGCAGCTTCACTTGCATCAATATAATGACATGGAAATTCAAGAAAAGTTGATTTGCAATGGAGACAAATTAAGTTGTCTCACCCCATTGGCAAATTTTTTCACCTCTTTAAAGAAAAGTAAGATTTTAAAGGTCCCATATGGTGTAAAACAGGATTCCCCTTGCCTCTTTGATTATAAAGGAGTTGGATGGTCTATCTAAACATGGTGAAAGTATCAAAACGCACGGTCGCCAACTAAATCCACACAATCCATATTAGAAAAGCGAGCCTCTAAACGAGCCGTTTGGACTTCCGTAACTTTGTGGCGTCACAAAGGTTCACTCATTATCATTTTTGTAAGAAATAATAGACTAACAAAGTGTTTTTTTCAAAGCGGTTCAGCGGTTGTCATTGTTTATTACCGGAGAGTTTTCCCTACCTGTAGCTGCCGGGCTGCGGTGTCTCACGTTTCACTCTTGAAACGGTTAGCCAATCAGAACAGAGGGGTCGTTAATATTAATGAGCCTTAAAGACACAGCGACAGAAACAGCCTGTTCTTGGTAAGGCTCAGAGAGATGCTGGAAAATGAACGTGTAAAAATGGATTGAGAGTGTTTTTGGTACATGACACCACACACACAGCTTTGAATGGACCTCAAGACAGAAAACAAAACACTGGAAAGTGGAGAATATGGGACCTTTATGACTCAATACTAGACCAAATGACTTAACATGGTAATTTTTTGTAGTGTATTTTGTTCTGTCTCACTCTCACTCTGTTTCAGGCTTTTGTCAGTGATGGACTGACAGCATGGACACACACACACAAACACACACGTACACACACAACTGAACAAAAAAGGATGAGTCATGAATGATTCTGGGCACGGTGCCCTACTCCGTGGTTCAAGACGAAGAGGATCTGTTACAAAGATGCTTCTGGTCTCTCTACGCCTCTCTCTGCCACAGTTTCATATAAATGAATCACTGATTGATATAACACAATAACGATTCAACCTATATCCAGTTCATGAAAGCTTTTACTTGTCTAAACACAAGGCTTTTGCGGTTCTAAACACCCGGTGTCTGGTAGGTCTTTACTTTGAAAAACAGTAGTGTGCAACAGTAGAATCAGCTTCAGTTCCTACATCACCAGCTTTACAAGCAACCAACAGTGAGGAGGTCAAAGGTCAGGGTCTTAGTGTTGGTCCAGTATTCATGTGACCATAGAGAAATAGAATAAGAGCAATATAGAGCAGTAGAAGGTATTTGTTTTTCCTCTGCCTCCAGTTCCTTCCCTCTCTTCTGCTGTATTTCTCAGCCAGACAGCATCCAGTAGTGTGATGGTGGTGATTTACAGTGCAATAGTGTCTAGGCAGAGAGACATGCTTTATGGTCCCGCTACTGTCTCTGGTTTACACACATAACTGATGGTATGGACTGAGGTCTAGGGTTATATCTTATGATCAGAGGTGGCAAAAGTACACACATTCTGTACTTAAGTAGAAGTACAGATACTTGTGTAAAAAAATACTTTGATAAAAGTAGAAGTACTGATTCAACTTTTTACTCAAGTAAAAGTAAAAAAGTACAGGCTCTGAAAAGTACTCACAGTAAAAAGTAAAAAGTAATTTTTAAATCGGCTGTTTTTGTGCAAAGCTAACGGAACCTCACGTCATATTAATATAATATAAATATCATATAATAATAATATAAGGGAATAGGAACTTTATTTCAACTTCTATTACTGCCATTCTGAATGTATTCAGCGTGAACAACAACAAAAACAAAGTAGATAGAAAAAACAAGCTCTATTTGCTGTCGCCTACATTGTAGATGGGTGACTTCACCTCTACATAGGCCTAAACAAATCACACAAAAATGATTATAGTAAAAGCACAAAAAAAAAAGTGTTCTTTCTGTGTGTGTAAGAATTCTTGAAGGCCAGAAGTTCGTGGTTCTTGGGTTGGCACAATACACACCGCATTCGCCATGAATCGTTTTTCGGGCCCACAACCTCGAACATCTCCTTCAAATAAGGCCATGGGTGGAGAATGTCTTCTTGCTGCTCAATTGAATCGTCTTCGTCGGTAATGACTTGACTTTCAGTCATGTCGATGTCGTTGATGGTACTAGCATTACTTCTTCTCCCAGTCATGGACATGACGCCTTTAGCCCTTTCTCCCTTTCTCCCTTAACGTCTCTGCCTAGCTATTTCGTTTCGATGTGTCTTTTACGTCGCATTTGTCTATTTACGTCTGTACATGATATGCACACCAAGGGGTCGTCTTTTGTCCGATCCATTTAGTTTGAAATCAGTCTTCATGCGCGCAATGATGCAAAATAAAAATAATCGATAATTCACCTCAAATGCATTAAAACGAAAGTAACGAGCCTGTTTTGAAAATGTAAGAAGTAGAAAGTACAGATATTTGTGTTAAAATGTAGGGAGTAAAAGTAAAAAGTCGTCAGAAAAATAAATACTTAAGTAAAGTACAGATACCTGAAAAATCTACTTAAGTACAGTAACGAAGTATTTGTACTTCGTTACTTCCCACCTCTGCTTATGATTCTGTACAACTTAGGTTATATATATCCAATATATCAGTGGAAAAAAATGAGAGTGAGAGTTTTCCTCAGCCAAAGCCCCCACAGTTTTAGCACTTCGGTTTCAGCCGGTCCAGGGATTCAAACCAGAAACCAAACACACTTTGATCTTGATATGAAAATACTTTCTGAAGGTCTACAGGAGTTGGAAATACTTTCTGAACATTACAGGAGTTGAAATACTTTCTGAAGGTCTACAGGAGTTGAAATACTTTCTGAAGGTCTATAGGAGTTGGAAATACGTTCCGAATGTCTACAGGAGTTGAAATACTTTCTGAAGGTCTATAGGAGTTGGAAATACGTTCCGAATGTCTACAGGAGTTGAAATACTTTCTGAACATCTACAGGATTGGAAGTACTTTCTGAAGGTCTACAGGAGTTTAAATACTTTCTGAAGGTCTACAGGAGTTGGAAATATTTTCTGAAGGTCTACAGGAGTTGGAAATATTTTCTGAACATGTACAGAAGTTGAAAATACTTTCTGAACATTACAGCAGTTGAAATACTTTCTGAAGGTCTACAAGAGTTGGAAATAGTTTCTGAACATCTATAGTAGTTGTACACCCTTCTATTTGGTATAAGACATGTGTCCATTCATAGCGTACTGTAGCATGACTAGGCACTAAGAAGAGAGTGACAGTGGAAAGGATGAATCAGCAGATAGTGGAAGTGATGTGCTGTTAACATTTATCTTGGCATACTTTCTCATCTCCAGATCTATCAGGCTTTATAGGATCTTACTGTCTATCTGCTCACTGTTGTGTGTGTGTTTGTTTGTGTTGGAGGTGTGTGTGTGTGTGTGTGTGTGTGTGTGTGTGTGTGTGTGTGAATGATTACAGGAAAACAGTAGCCCCTCTGCCACTTTGTCCTTCTTCCTCTTTTCGGTTTCTTTTCACTCTCTCTCCTCCAGTCATGAAGTAAGGAGGGCATATTGACAAGTGTGTCTGTGTGTGTGTGTGTGTGTGTGTGTGTGTGTGTGTATATAGAGGGGTAATAGCACCTAGGTAGGTAAAGGCGTGCTGCAGTGCGGAGACTCAATGACATTGACTGTGGCTGCAGTGACCTGCCCCAAGAGCAATGATCTCTCTCTCTCTCTCTCTCATCACTACCTATCTAATCACGTAGCAAAATCTAATATCTCAGCTCCAATTCAATGAGTTCCCTCCTAAAAATAGTACTTAAGAACTTACCAGTAGCACCAACAATGGAGGCCACTGATCTCCACACGTTGGTTTTAAGTGTTTTATTCCTGTACTCTCTTTTAAATAATAACTCCAGTAAACACTCCAGAGCTCAAACATGCTTGGTGTTCTCCCATAGTTTTTGAAGCTAACCATTTCGTCTCTCTTTTGTCTTCCAGGTAAGTTCAGATGGAGCTGTGCAGACCGTGGGCCTCGCTGGAGGTATTGCTCTATCAGCATGCCTTCACCCTGCCTTTAGCTTTAGGTTCGGACTTTTTGCTGGATGCAGTGGTGATGATCAGTAGAAGCCTCCAGACAGTCAGTTGGTCCGTTCAGAGCGATTTTGTATGGTCAGTCCAGAGCATTTGGAGTGTGAATGTGATCCATCACCTGGACGAATGCCACCATTTCAACTTTCATTCTGTTGGTGAAATGAGATGTAAAACCATCACTCATATGGTGGTATATCTCAACAGGGTATCTGCAAGTCCTTAAACACTCTGAAAAAGTCTTACATTTTGTAAATAATTTTTATTTTAAATACAGTTTTTAGAGGTCTTAATTGTTTTCACCATGTAATGACAGGTTTATTTTTTAATTAAGTTCGATATTTTGATGCAGATATGAAATTAGATAGAGCTATTAACAGATTCTTGACATTCAGTTAGAAAGTAAAGATGTAGTTTCATCAAAAGATGTGAATGGGACCGGCAGTAGTGTTGGTTTGATTTTCTTATGTTGCATTATATTACTGAAACTTTAATTTAGTTAGTGGGTTTACATGCATGTATACTCTAATATTAATGCAGGACAGAGCTAATATGACAAACATGTTGGACATGTTCTTCATGTTCCTAAACAAGTAGGGTACTGAACTGGCCATCTGCTGTTGGCTGGTCATTGGTGCCGGGTGATGTCACCTTCTATACAGAACAACAGGTGGTGACATCACCTGGCACCAAAGATCAGCCAATAGCAGATGGCCAGTTCAGTACCCTGCTTTTCACCATAAGGTGTCAGGCTTCACCACAAATTTGGGTTTGGGGTTTAGATACTCTCCTGTTGTCCTTTTTCATACACTGCTCATTTATAGTTTTACAACTTTCATTAGCTATGTTCAGTCACAAATTGGCTTTTTTTTTAAACATTTTCTTAATTTGGATTGTCAAATTGGTCTTAAATTAAATTCCGAGAAGCATTAAAAAGGTTTTTCTGAAACCTGCAAATACCCTGCTGAAGGATTCGGGACTGAATAGGTCTAAGTGTTGTTTACCTGAGTTGAACCTGCACTTAGAGGAAAATACACAGCAGTGGTGTGTGGTGTGTGTAGGCTGGTGAGACACTAGACACAAACACACAAGCATCCTGTCTGATCTGATTACTGGGCGTAATGCTGTGAAATGAGTCTTAATGTAGATACATGGGAGTGTAGGGGAATTGTAATTTTCATCATTCATTCTTATTTTATCTTAATATGATGTTTTTTTAAGTTATTTTAGATGAGTCGGCTGCTTACAATGAGATACCTGTTGCTCAGATCCCTGCCATTAAAATCCATGCTGTGTGCTTCACTGAACCAAATATAGGAAATAATTGATGTTATTCTGTGGAGTGATTGGAGTGTGTGTGTGCTTGTGTGTGTGTGTGTGTGTGTGTGTGTTCATGCGTGTGTCTTTATATTTGTGCTGCTATTCGTTTGTATTCCTATCTGTGTTTTGTATCAGGTTGGTGCAGATGCATTCTGAATTTTAATCGTTTTTTCACATTTCATACTGGGCATATTTCATTTTTTTTGGTATATTTTCATATGGTACATATTTTCATTTTTTCTCTCCCAGCATGTTATTTTGCCTGTCTCATACATACTGCAATTTAATTTTCTTTCATACTTTCATTCAATTTTCAGTTGTGTTTCATACCCCCCATATACTATATTCATACTTTTGTTCTATTTTTCTTTGCTTTATCTTATTGCTATTTTGTTGCACAGGGATCATTAAAGCTTATTCAAATCTTACTGATGTATTTTCAGATTTCACCAAACATTACTTTTTTTTCTCACCTCCTTTCCCCCTCCTGTAAAAATCAATTCCTACAGAATGCAATCTGACTTTAGCGGAAAATTGTCATAAATTGTGAATATCTCCTGGATGCAGTTTGGAGGTAGTTTTTTTTTTTTTCATGGCTGGAAGCAGCATCTGTCTGTGTGTCTGCTGTATTGAGTTAGTGAGTCTGGAAAGGCTCCAGTAGGACCAGACTTGCCTGTCAGTAGCAGGCAGTTAGTCTGGCCTTCATATCATTACTGTCTGTTGATCGCAACCTAACACTAACAACCTGCCAGATCCAGACCCAACCCAGACTCAACTACTGACTGAGCATTTATACTCAGTAGAGCAGGAGAGAATAGAAGAGAGATGGATAGGAGAGGATAAAATAGAGTAGGATAGAATAGAGTAGGATAGAATATAGTAGAATAAAGTATTATAGAGCAGGAAAGAATGGAGTAGGATAGAATAGGAGAAAAGAGATGAATAGGAGAATATAGAATAGAAGAGAGATTAATTGGAGAGGATAGAATAGAATAGGATAGAGTAGAACAGAGATTAATTGGAGAGGATAGAATAGATATGAATGGGAGAGGATAGAATAGAGCAGGATAGAATAGAAGAGATGACTAGGAGAGGATAGAATAGAGCAGGATAGAATAGAAGAGAGATGAATAGGAGTGGATAGAATAGAGCAGGAAAAAATAGAAGAGATGAATACGAGAGGATAGAATAGAGTAGGATACAATAGAAGAGATGAATAGGAGATGATAGAATAGAGCTGGAAAGAATAGAAGAGAGATGATATAGAAGAGGATAGAATAGAGCTGGAAAGAATAGAAGGGAAAGGAGAGGATAGAGTAAGATGGAGCAGGATAGAATAGAGTAGAATAGAGCAGGATAGCATAGAAGAGAGATGATAGGAGAGTATAGCATTACATTAGAATACGGTGGAATAGAATAGAGTACATTAGAATAGAACTGAGTACAAACATCTGTGTAATAATTTTTCTTGTCTCCAATATGGCATATGAATATAAATGTCTCTTTTCTCGATGTCTGATTTCCTTGTTCATATCTCTGAGGGTGAATTATCAGAGAGAGAGAGAGAGAGAGAGAGATTGACACAGTAGAGCACTCATAGATCTAGATACGTGGAAGATTGACAGGGAAATGAAATGCTGATGCATGCAGGTGTTTGTAAGTGTGTGTGTGTGTGGGTGTGTGTGTGTGTGTGTGTGTGCAATTCCGTAAGTGGTTGATCAATCATAGTCTTTTTGGTGTAACAGCACCCTCTGTTGGTCCCCTATTTACTCACAATTCAACTTATTATGATGAAACACACACACAAAAGCACACACACCCTGCTCACACTGTTCCCCTGTGTTTTATGTATCACATTCATACTCAGTTTGATTCATCTCTGTGTCTGGTAGTAGCTTACTGTATATGCATGTATATTTTTAAAGGACAAGCATCTTATGACTTCAGTTCAGTTCACTTCGATCAGTTTGGCAACCTTCTAATGTCTGATTAATTTTTGTTTTTATTGCATCCAATACACACAGACATCAAGACAAATAAAAACAAAGAATGCAATACAATACATTTGGAACACGGGCATGGTGTTAAACAGACCGACATTAATAGGGCACTAATGATTTGTTGACAAAGTATTACTAATATTGTATGAATATGTCTGATTACTGCTAATGCTGCATGTTTGAAGATCTATCACTCAACATTATCACTTGCATTAGAAAGCATGATACTGTACTTAGTATCAGTGTACAACGGTAACTTATGATGTTGTATGTATTTGAAGTGCATTATTATGTATTTCTTTTTTCTTAATACAGATAAGGATAATTTATGATGCTGCATGGATCATTTTAGTATACTGTGAGCACTTGTGATAATTTGTGTGTTTATAGCATGCAGTGATTCTTTATCACTTTATACATTAATACATTAATAACCTAAACTAAACTAAAGTGTTAGCATGGACCACTGGAGCCAATGATCTACCGGGGACACATGGATGATTTTTTTAATATTAACAGTCTAGCTGGAGCCTCCCTCAACTGAAGTCAGACTGCACTCAATCAGTCTGACTTTTGTCAATAAATTGTGAACACACACACACACACACACACACACACACACACACACACACACACACACACACACATATACTGTTCCTCCATTGATTGCCCTCGAGTAAAGCTGCTAAGCACATGCATTCATTTTTCATGAAGCTGCCCTCAGAGAGCATTCGTATGTTTGTATGTGTGTGTGTGTGTTTGGACGCCGCTGCCATCAATATCTTGACTATCCATAATTAATATCATAATAAATATCCTCCTGAGGTGATAACAACAGGGGAACGAAACCGACACATAATACATCTACACTGTTATTGTTCCCATAAAGCCACGAGCCAGTCGTAAAGATTAAATTACTACAGATATTACTCTGTGATTATAGATCTTACATGATGGATTTGACGACTCCTGATCAATTAAATTAGATGTCGGGTCATTTCCTCTCCCTGTTCGACAGCATAGACGTCATCCCTAGGCTCGATCAATCAACTGCCCATTCATTTCCCCAGTCTGCTGCCCCTCATCATGTCATCAATGATTAAAAATGTCTACCTGAATTCTTAACGAAGGGATGACGCTGTTTAAATTAACGAGCCCCATCCATCCTGCATACGAACAGCAGGGGAGCGAACTGGAGTAGAGGGGAGAAAGGTGTGTGTGTGTGTAGATTTGTAAGTGTGTGTAATGTAATTCCCTAAGCGATACACTAAACCAAGTATCAACCAATCAGTGTGGTCCACCTCTGATATGATGGATATGATGCAGTTTGATTGATTACATATTTATTGTGGAATTGATCAACACTAATGTCTATGGGAAGACATTAACTTAAACTGATTCTGAGACATTTTAATGTGATTTTAATGTAATTCTGAGACATTTTAATGTGATTCCACATAAGTATGCATGAATATGTTTATATGAATATGGGTTTCAGTGGAGAGTTTTAGTGTCCCATGATGGTCTAAATGCTGCATAAGGTTTTTTTTAAATAGGAAAAAACACTCTCCTTGTTTTAATAGAAGCTACTAGAATATGGCTTGCGGTACAATTAAGTCAAAGGTGATTATACAGTAACTCTATCTGTCCCAGTCTGGCCCAGACTGTAGTACTGGTAAGCAGATACCAGTTGAGGGACTGGGGTTACTCCAGTCCAGTGCCAGCTGATGCCAGTTACACACTGACGCTCCAAACACGCCTCTTATTTCTGCTGCACGCTTTGATTTATGGCAGCCTGTCAACCGCTTTTTTTTTTTTTTCCAGGGACAGTAAATGTCTCTCTGCTCTCTCTCTCTGTCTCTCTCTCATACACACACACACACATGTACACTGGGCGGTCCATACACATACAAACACATTGGCAAGTCCTCAGACACACACACTTTGTTCTGTTCACACGCGCACACACACACACTATGAAGTCCACACACACAAGCACCGGTCAATCCACACACATATCAGTCTGCATAACACCCACCCACACACACACACACACACACACACACACACACACACACACATCTGAGACATTTTTTGCAATCAACCACTAAATGACCTTCAACTACTAGCCAACGTGCGGATGTCGGCAGCAAATCCTTGTGTGTGTGTGTGTTTGTGAGTGTGCGTGTGTGTGTGTGTGTGTCTCAGACAGCTGTGATCTAAAGGTCTCTTTGATAAGAACTCTTTGACACATTAGCGGCGTGTCATGTGAGCTGCCGGCTATTGCCAAGAATAATACTGATCACAATAGGTGTTAGTCCACTTGGAAAAGGTCAGGAGTGGAACAGGACACATCACACTCTGCAACATGTGTTACGTCCCTCCAATAAACACTATAGGAACACTGCCCCCTACTGGACTAACACAGGAATGTGATTAAAGTTGATCAGTTAGCGATTAGTCATCCATATCTCATATAATGGAGTCTTTATTTCTACTTAATGTTAAAAGCAGGCACATGAACCACTGCTTTCAATTGCTTTAATTACATGAAAGATAATTGTGGCAATGCAATGTTAGTAAGGATCCTCTAGAGGGCGCCATGCACCAACCTTTTATAGTGGGAACAGTGGCAGTAGAAGGAAATCAGATCAGGACTATTGGAGGAATGGAGTGTGTTCATCATGGAACTAATCATAATGTGCACTTTATTTTTTTGTGACCGAATTTTTATTACTTTTTACCATTTATTTGTAAGACAAATCATTTGCAAACTGACATTATTCAGTTGAGATACTCCACACATTTACATGACAACTCAAAAATACAATCAAGTTATATATCATATTTTTATTGTCCCAAAGGGAAATTGGTTATAGGAAGGAGGTTAAAAGGGGGGGGGATAACGACACCTGAAAATATGCACAAGCTGGTGTGTTTGTTGCCAATTGCATTTGTGGTAAGGTGCTTTTGTCTCCAGTGGATGATGATATCAGTACGTATTCAGCATGAAATAGTGGAACCAGCAATGAGGGAGGTATGTGAAAACTGAAGACGCAGGCATGTGCAAATGATGATGATGAACATGGTGTGCACATATGCATCGTATTCACATTAATAGTCTACAGAAGGCCACAGATACACTACCAGTCAAAAGTTTGGACCCACCTGATTGAATGCACTATGTTTCTCATTATCTTAAAGCCATTTTGATCTAAAGGCTTCTGCTTAAATGCTTGAAATTAGTTTCTTAGACAAATAGAAATAGTGAAGTTGATCCTATGTATGAATTTCTCTCCAAAGCCTTTGTCTTTCCATCAAGGCAAATTCATGGTGTGTAGAGTAGTGTTATAAAAGCTATACACCTTATCAAATATATTCATATGCAAAACGACAATGTGGGACTGGATAATATTTGGAGCAAAAGGGACGCTACACTGTACATGTTTATTTACAGGATCAAATGCCCCACTATAAAAACTACAAATCAAATCAGTCCCTGCTGTCTCTCTGATTTGCTGCTGACCTGTAGAAAGGGTCCATGCAACTTGATCTGACAGTACAGGGCTAATGGCTCCTGATGGGGTTTATAGGGCCCTCTAGACCTGTATCAGGCTCCTTACTCTAATGACAGAATACATTACTTATTGCTCGTCACTCATTTCAAAAGTGATTTATTTCCTGGGAGCATCCTGTTTTACCTTCAAAAAATGAGGGAATACTTCCACCCAGAGAAAGTCAACTTTTCTACCATTTCTCATCTAAACTGAGAGGATGAAGACTAATTATGAGGAAAACAGACAGGCATATGGAGGAGGGATCTAGTTCTTGGATAATTTACTTTCAGTCTGATCTTTAGTCATGACTTATATCTTTGATTGGTAACTAAAAGTCTTACTGAAATGGAAAAAGTAATTGGTTACACTACTTGTTACTGGGAAAGTTGACTGTTTTGTTGTTGCTGTAACAAAAAAAAAGAACTATCCTGTGTTGGTTTGCATGTTAGGAATGAGCACAATATTCATATACTCTACTGATGAGTTTGCTCTTAAAAGACTTTTCTTTTCCAGCCCCATGAATAAGAGTTCAGCCAACACTTTGAAAGGATGGAAGTTTGCAAAAGAAAAAAAATCAGTGGGGTTTGTTTGGTTGTTTGGTTGAAGATGGTCAAAGACACCTGTATTTGTTAGATACCGGCCTAGTAGTATGCTCTGTGTATTTCGCATTAAAAACACACAAACAATAAACAAGCACAGATAGATAAGAGATAATGCTCTTTTCTCTTTTCTTCCTGGTATGTCATTACTCCGTCTTTCACCCCCCTACAGCTCTGTAAAACTAGGCCAGCTTAGGCTCATTCTTTTTGCAATCGCTACTGCTAAAGTTGTTTTACACGTCTCTGGGGACGGGAGTGTGTGTGTGTGTGTGTGTGTGTGGAGGGGGGGTGGGGGGGTGGTTGAAATATGGGGTGGTAATAAGGAGTAAGATAGATGAGCGCTGTACAAGAAATATATTCAAATACTCATTAAGGGGGAATCGTACATTTTGAAAGAATCAGGCTTTCAGCGAATGATGCAATGTTGCTCTCTTCTATAGCAATGAGTCCAGATAATAACGGTAAAATAGACTGTATGAACCATTATCATATTCATATGCATGGCTACAGAGCTGCAATAATGCTCAGTCAATACAGTAGCAATGCATCCACTGTATTGCTCCAAATCACAATAATAACATAATTATTTTCATATTCATATGCATTGCTATTGAAAGCGATATTGCTCCAAAACACAATAATAAGACTGAAATAGAGACATATCCTATTCATATGCATATTCATATTTAGTCATACTATTTTGAATGCTAGTGAAATCGTGAATCATGAGTGTTTCAGCTGACAGACAGGCTCTTGCATGGCCCCGCCCGTCTTTGTTGTCCCCCTCATCACACCCCCCACCTCCCGGCCCTCGTCTGCGTCGGTATTTCCCTCCCCAGCATCCTCCTCCCCCTTTGCCCTGTTGCCCTGACAACAGACAGACACCTAGGCGAGGGTTTCCTTGGAGACGGGGCAGATGAGGGTCTCCCACCCCCCACCCCCCACCTCTCCCGGGCCGACCGGCTGCAGTCCCACCTGTGAATTTTAAATCTGATTTAAGATGATAAATACCAAAATACCAGAAGATTGCTTCTCTTTTCTCCGCACCGCTAAACTGGTTTGACTGGTTAAGGAGCGTAGATTTTCCTCCTGGTTTTGCCCCTCTGTGAAATTGTGGCTCACGGTCCAAATAGATTTTTTGGGCTTTCTGGGTGTGAATCATATTCACAAGTGCAGCGGCACATGAGCGCACGACTGATGATGGATTTGGATTGTAGTAGGTGGAGGGTAGAGGAGCAGTGAGGGTGAGGAAAATCATCTCCCGCTCCATACTTCCGCCTTAGATTTTTCAATTCTCCATACTTCCTCTGAACACTAGAAAGGTCAAGTGCTGAATTTTACAGTTGAAACATCTCAGCTTTCAAAATGTCCCTCCATGTTTTTGGACAAAGCAGTGTTTAGATTTTAGATGAAGTGGTACGTTTTACGTGACCGGTGTTGTGCCAAAATTTGCATCCCTGAAAAAAATCCTCAGTGTGTGTTGTTATATTGCAACTGCACAAGGAAATGATCATGGTAGGAGGAATAATGCATTTTATAAATAACAAGTAATGATGGGACAAACAAAAATACATACAAAAATGTGACAATACGTATCGTGGGGCAGAAAAATTAATCCAGATAAAAGCTCCATTTTATTCTGCTGTAGTAATCACAAATGAGACTGTTTGACCATCATAATTTCACAAGCTCTCCATCCAAATTATATTATTTGCACTTTGTAATGACATTACAAATTGTTGTTTACATTCTAGCAAGCCAGTGCCATCGCTAGAAAGATTTGTGGCTCAGAAATAAACATAATTCTGCTCAGTCATAGTTTGTTGTCATTGAACTTTTATTCATTACATAGTATTGTGGTTGTATTGAATCGTGAACCGCATATTGCATTTCGAATTGTATCGTGAAATAAGCATATCGTCCCATCCCTAATATCAAGTTAACTGATTTATAGCCTGGCAACATCTTTGTAGAATCAATGGACATTTGCGGTTGAGATCACCACTAAAGATGCTGCAAAAATAAAAAAGTACGAGGGCTGCCAAATCAGTGCCGAGGTATCAAACCTGCACTCTAAATCTCTGAGACATTCACGAGGGCTGTGTGGTGGGTGTGTATTGTGCAATATTGATCATCTTGACCCATATTGCCTGGCAGAAACCATGGCTCTTCCTCTCAGACGGCTACTTAACAAGATAATTACCGCCTCTCCAAGACATGGGCGCTAATTAGCCTCCGTACCAAATTTAACACGGGAGTGGAGGGGGGGATATGAATAGTGAAACGGCTACTTATCACCATCTACTGCGCACTCGTTCTGTCTCTTTCAGAGCTGGAGGATGGGTGCCGCCCCATGTATGGGATAACACACAGAATCCTGACAGGTCATTATGAGAACAGAGGGATTTGCAAAAAAGGTGGGCGGTGCCTTCAGGGAATACCTTGACAAAACAATGAATCTTTCCTCCTTTTCCACAAGGGTGTGGCACTCAAACAGAGGATAGATACAGACACACACACACATCCATCCATCAGATCCTACTCTTCTATCCTTTCTCCTCTCTTCTCTCCATCCCCTTCTCCTTTCCTCTCCCCCTGTCTCCTTCTTATATTCCCCCTTGCTTCTTATTTTCCTTTTCCTTCTCCTCTCCCCCTTCTTTTTCCATCTCTTTTTCCTTTTCCCTTTCTTCTCTCCCTCTTATTTTCCTTCTCATTCTCTCACCTTTTTCCTCTCCCCTCCTCACCCATTTTCCTCTTCCTTTTCTTTTCTCCCTTCTTCTGCCCCTTCTCCGTGTCCTCTTTTCACCTTTCGTCCTCCCCGTTTCCTCCTCCTTCTCCTTTTCCTTCTATTCCCCTTCTCCTTTTCTTCCCTCCTCTCCTTTCTGCTCTTCTCCTCTCCTCACGCCTTCTCCTTTTTCCTTTTCCTTCTCGTATTCCTTTCCTCCTCCTTGTACTCTCAACAACATCATGTCTGTTTGATCTCCGGCATTGAAAAGCAACAGCTACCATTGTGCCATTGAAAGCACCGCTGTGGTTGCTATGGTTGCTATGGTTATCCACTTAGATACAATTACTATAGCAACGCCGCTTCTGAGGGCTTGGAGGGAAGTGGCTCAGCAGGACCCCAGGTAGAGACACACACACACACACACACACACACACACACACAAGCACACACGCAGACACACACACTATTTTGTGTTGCAAGCACTACATTCATTCCCTAACATGTAATCTTAACCCTTGAACAAACCTAAACCTAACATTAATTCTAATCTTAAAGGAATACACCAGGTTTTTGTCCCATTGGTCAATTTAGCTGTTAAGTGATGAGAACATAGACACCAAAATCATCCATGTGTCCCCAGTAGATCATTAGCCCCAGTGCTCCATGCTAACACTTTAGCATTCACTATGCTAAGTGATAGGAAGCCACTAGCTTTATCCAAATGTGAGAAAATGAGAATTCGTAGCAGCTCTAAAGCTAAATGGTATGTGATCTTAAAAGTCTGGCAGTTTTATGTAGGGGATTGGTAAAATGTACACAAAATGTTATACAAAAATAACTATACTGTTTTAAACTAGCATGGTCTACTTTCCCTGTTTCCATAAGAAGTGAAGATGGAGGGTGATGGGAGACTGTGTACAGCTAAAAATCACTGCGCAGCGGATGACTACGTGGTCGCTCAAATGAAATAATTCCAAAAATAAACCTGGCTACATCAGCTATATTGAGTTAATGATCATTTCATTTTTTTCTGAATCCGCAAGTCATACAATAAAAACCACAAACAACTTTTATTACTAAAAGGTCAGTCTTCTTACTTTGGATAATGCTAGTGGCCTTCTATCACTCAACATAGTGTATGCTAAAGTGTTAGCATACAGCATCAGAGTGAATACCGGGGACACATGGATGATTTTGATGTCTATGTCCTCATCACTTAATGGGGAAGTTGACCAACGGGACAATCTACCAAAACTCGGTGTATTGATTTAAGCCAAAATCCAAGTCCTGACCCTTAAAAATGTCCTCACACACACAAAACACGGAGAGCTAAGCACATGCTAATTCACAAACAGGAACATGTTGCTAATTGAATGTCAGCAATATTGCCTGGCCAAAAATATAAGCACTTATGTCATTGTGACTTTGGAAAACAACAAAGATGTAATGAACAAAAGCAAACTTCAAAGCATATAAGAGTTTAGAAAATTGAGCCTCAGTGTTGAGTTTGCTGTCTGTGCAATGTCCTTATTTGCAACCTTATCTATCAAAATGTGCGAATCAGAGATGACAGAGCCCTGATATGGGTATCAGTGTCACCACCCCCGTCATATTCTCTGTCCAGATGGATAAATAGATGGCTGAACCGACCCTGCGTCATCAGTCAGAGCTGCCCGGTCGGCAGTATCAGCGGCTGGGTCAGGTCTAACATTGCCGCGCTATGGATTGGCCCGTCGGCCCGATCAATCCCTCATCGATGCTTTTTTTAGCCTCCGTCCAGCCTGGGACATCAGGAGCTGTCAATAGCCTCGTTAGACCCTGTGGCTGACAGTGTTATTCTCTGTCTCATTGAGTGTGAGTGGGTGTGTTGGTGGGATGTATTGAGCTATGTACATACAGAAAAAGATGGGTTCTTGGAGGGTTTTTTGGTATGGGTAGTGGTTCTATATAGAGCTGTAATAACTCAAAGAACCATATGATTTTTTTTTTTAAATGGAGGGATCCAATGTGGTGCATAAAATTATTTTAATACTGCTGATGTGGGACATCTTAACATTTTTCATGGTTCTTTATAGCATCATAAAGGTCTCTGTAGAACCATTTGAGCATGGTGCCATAAAGAATCTTTCTAAAAGGATTCTTTTATGGGTCTTTGTGGAACCATTTGAGCATGGTGCCATAGTGCCATAGAGGACCTTTCTTAAAGGGTTCTTTATAGCATGCTATGGTACAGTACAAGCCCAAAGAACAATTTTCTGGTACTAGGAGTGTATATAACAGAATTGCTTTGCAAATTGAAACAGAAATGGGGAATTGAGGCGTCTGCAATTCTGGTATGTTCAGAAGTTCAAGACGTTCTGTCGTCTAGAAACACGTAGAAACAGGGAAAGACTAGAAGCAAGACTAAAGTGGACACAGCGGTTTGCTTGAGAGGAAGGAATTGGAAGAGGTGTGAAGTGGATTTGATTCCAGAACACATTTTTTTGTCACGCTGACGTTCGACGTTCAGGCGTTCACCTCAGGGGCTCCGATCACCAATTGTTCTCAGACTCCTCCTTTCAGTCTGTACTGTGAGTGGAATGCTGTTGTGTCTGAGTGCGTCTCAATGGGCTCTACAACCTGTAGAGGATTGGAGGACTGACTCTGTCTTTCATAATGTGTTTACCAAGGGGATGTAGTGGAGGGTAAACCCATCCAAACTCTGTTCACTCGCCCTTTACCACCTTTTTAGACTGACAATTCATACAATTTGCCGTATGATGATCACCGACTTAAGGTTATGGCTTACCCTTCTTTTTATTTGCCACCACATTACTGGTTAATAACCCTATTAACCCTCCTCTCTCTTTCTCTCTCTCTGTCTTTCTACCCTCCCTCCATTTCATTTTCACCCTCACTCCCCCCCCTTCTATACCCCTATCCACCCCACCTCCCGACCTCTTCTCCACCCTCCCTCATAAAATATTCAGAAACCTTGGCGCTTGGCCAGATGCCGCCCCTCTCGCTCGGCCACGCAGCCAGCCAGCCAGCCAGCAGGGCACGTGGCTCACCGATGGGTGCGAGGGGTTGGGCTGTTAAAACTCAGGACGGGGAGGTTTCCATGATGCCAGAGCCACTGACTCAGAGTGGCAGCCTGCTTAAAATTAGCCCAGCCGTTATGTTAGGGACTTACAGGCACAGGGTGTCCGAAAAGTCATAGGGAACACTGTAGATCTTTTCTTGTGTTTTCGTTCCAAGCCCTCACCTTCGGTTATGAGCTCTGGGTGGTGATGAAACAATTGAGCCATGTCATGAACCCCTTCTCAACTACCAGTCATTTATGGCCGAAATGACATACCCCAAATAAAATGGTTATTGTTCTTCAACCCCTTTGTCTACAGGCATAATCACGTTCTTTCCGGAAAGGTAAGCCCTGGGAGTTTGTTCTCCAAGAGTCAGAAAAACTCTAAGTATTATTCAAACAGAGTAACAGAAGCTCAAACATGGTGGAAACTGAACTTATTTTCTTGCCTAAAAGAAAAAACAACATTTTTTGAGTGTAAACAGCTGTGGGTGGCTGTGCCTGCTCAGCTCAGAAACTCATTGGAGATGCAGCCAAAAGGTTCACCAAATCCTACTTCAATTTTGCATTTTGCATTGTTTTTTTCTAGAGTTATGTCTATACGGACATCCAAAAAGGCCATTCTGAGACACATGATAATGATATGGTGGTTCTTGGTTTCTGGGGCAAGCTGAAGAAGAAAAAAAATCCAAAACCAGCAGCATCTGCCGTGCGAATTGCGCCTTCGCAGCTGTCGATTCAGATATCCTTTGTCAAATACAAATAAATATGGTACTTTGTTTGTACTGTACTGTAATGTGTTGTGTTGTACTGTAATGCTGTAGCATAGCAGTAATGTAGTACTTAAGTAGCAGCTGTCAATCCAGATAGGCTTTGTCAGATACAAGGAAACATGGCCCTCTGTTTTGTTTGCGAATGTGTCTGGAAGTTGGAGGTCGTCATGTAGTACTTTGCCTTAGTAATGCTGTAGTAGTGGTGTAGTGTATGCTTTGTTAGATAGAAAGAAACATGGTCTTCTGTTTGTACTGTAGTAGTTTTGTAGTAGTGTAGTAGTGTTGCAGTAGTAGTGAAGTAGTACTGTATTACTTTGGGTACAAAGACACATGGTACTCCGTTTGCAATCATGTCTGGAAGTAGGCAATGGTCATGTAGTGCTATAGTACTCTTCTACTACTGTAGTAATACTGCAGTATATGCTTTGCAGCTATCAAAAACATGGTACTTCTCTATGAAGTGATTTCCCTTTGAATCCAGACTTTTCGGACACCCTGTAGATTGCAGAGGAGTCCCAGTGGGAACAGACCAGGGCTATTCAAGGCACTGTTTAATTAACACAAGCTAGCCGGATGTCTCTGTCAAGTCATTTGTCTAATACACCACCACCCACACTAACAAATGGGGACTCAGTGCTCGCCACCCTGATCTGTCTTTTCCCACTCTTCAGATAAGATGAAACTAATGATTCCTGTGAGTCATTTTGGGTCGTTGCGGCAGCAAGCAGTAATTATAGGATATGGCAAATAAAAATAGAACAGAAATAAGAATATTGCAAGTGGGCAATATTTAAACATACACACACAATTTCAATGCTGGAACATGTAGAAATGTGTTTTTGAAAGTATAAAAAAGTGAACTGCAGAATAGGGTGTAAAAAATGAGAACAGTTGCACATACAGAGAAAGAAAGAAATTAATGAAAAATGTACAATATGAAAATATACCATGGAATACAGAGGGCTTTCATGTCTGTATTCCACTTTTTGGTGGCCATATTGGAGGTCTACAGCTGTTGGTCAACAGTGGCTGCGAATAGCTGATTCTAAATGTACAACTTGACCATCTCAACAGAATTGAATAGACATGTTTTTTTCTGTGCTGTTTTTGACTGGAACTGATCAATTCATCCCTGACACATCTGATAAATTTTGTATTTAGGTGTCAGCTTGTTAGCTAGCTAACCATAGTATCTGGTCAGCTAACTATCACACCTCTGATTTGTACATGAGCTAACATCTAGAGAAGTAGAAGCTAGTGTTAGTAGCAGTGCTTAATTTGTAAATGATGAGGTCCCGGAACACCAAGGGGTCGGTGTTCCCGCGAGTCGGCCTGGAGGGAAAAGGTTCCGGAACATATCAAGACAACAAGCGCATTGGAGGCACGGTGGTGCTCAGTGCAGCCATACAGCTTACTGTAGACCTAACAGCCTAAACATTACGAAATGACCGACTATATGACCTTAGAGCTCCGACTACTGCTGACCTGTAACAATATTTGATTATTGCATAGGCTACATAATGCTCATTTTGTCCAAAACGATGGGTTTTTACAAACCTACCCTTCAAGAAGTGGACTAAAGATATAACTGCGCTGTGCACAACATAAAATGCCCACATACTTGGCTGTGAGACATCCTAATCATACATAAACAAATCAAGGAAACTGCAATGGCTTCAACCATTTACCAGACAAATTCTGGCTCGAGTAGTTACGCATCAATATTATGTATATACTTTCATAGGATATCTACTTTGTAGTAGTAACGTAGGAAACAATGTCAGCGAATAATGAAATGACAGCAGTAAAACGTGTCATGGTCATGCCATGCAGCTAGAAGTCGACCTAAATGCGCACACTCAGCTGGACCATGCTGGTTTTGAAATGCCCACATTGATGTGAGGCTTACAGCCATTCACTCAACCAATTATATTACCAATTATTTCTGGACACTCAACATAACATGCGCAATGTCCCACATATTTAACTGTGGGACTTACAGGTCCGCAGTCCAAATAATTTCTGTTTTAATCTATGCAAATATGAATTTTGATGTTATTGTCCCAGCAGAAAACACGCTTACCTTGTCTAATTTTCCAAAAATAGTCCACACAGCGAACATGTGGACAGCAAATTCAACTGTCTTTTAGCCATGACGATGTCTGAAGTTTACCATAACACACTCTGCAGAGCAGCTCACTCATGTGACGTGATTACTATGCGTTTGTTGCTACTTTCTAATAGGGTAATCACCTGTCTTCATATGGAAATGAGCCAATTCGGTTTTTGGAAGGGAGGGGAAAGGAAGAGTCAACTATTGGGATTATTACATGGCAGACAAAAAAAAAAAAAAAACTTTCATGCCACCAGAGGTGCTGGGTCCACACAAATAAGTACCGGAATGCAGGTAGTCCAAAACCGCAAGGTGCCAGATCCTGTTCCGGCAGGATCCGGCACAAATTAAGCACTGGTTAGTAGTGGCTAGTAGTCACATGTTAACATTAACATAAGTGTCTTTTCTAAACTAGCCTGCTGGCTAGTCAGCTAGCTAACAGTTTTTTCAGATTAACTGAGCTGACTCTTCTCAAGCTACAACTCAGAGTGTTTTGGAGTAGAGACTAGGGCTAAAGACAAGAAAATTTACTGTGTCACAGTAACATTTGGAAATAATCTACCTTATCAGACTATTCACTTATATTTAGAACGTTACTGAATGGATCTACAACCACACCACAACAAGCTTTTTCAGCTAGCTCTCTTTTTCTAGCGTGGTTGTTATATAATTAGACTTTATTAACTAACGGACAATTCTCTAATGGGCCTCCATGATGGAATAGTGAGGAAATACCAAGATATATAATAATAATAATAATAAACTTTATTTATATAGCACTTTTCAAAAAACAGAGTTTACAAAGTGCTTTACAGAGAAAATTGAAACAGACAGAAACACAGAAGTACAATCAGTTAAAAGCCAAACCATAAAAATGTGTCTTGAGACGTGATTTAAAAGTAGTAACGGATTCAGACAATCTGCAATATATAACAAATTCTTCCCTATCCATTTCTTTCTCTTTTTACTGTTTCTGTTCTGATTTTCGCATTTCTTCCTCCATATCTCTTTCTGTGTTTTTGTTCTATGTCTGAGCTTATATTTTTCTCTCTCTCTGTGTGTCTCTCTCTCTTTCATCCCCTCTCCTCCTCGGTCTTCTCAGCACGTCGGTGCAGATTTGTCTCCAGCTCTTGTTAAAGTGTGACAGACGTGTCGACAATAGCATCCCTCAAAGTCACTTGTGAGGACTCTGAGCTATTTGCTGCTAAATCACTTTGATTGGGCTGGAAACCCTTTGTGTGTGTGTGTGTGTGTGAGAGGGGGGCTGAGGGGTAGGATGTTTAGTGGCTCTGTGGAATGTGGGAGTTCCTTTTGTTTTGGTGTGTTTATGTGTGTGTGTGTGTATGTGTGGTGTTATGTGGGTTTTTCCTCCCAAACCACCATAGCTGGCATCCCAGTGTAAGTTGTGACAGGCCAGGTCAATGTCAGAGAGGCCTCCGTGTGTGTGTGTGTGTGTGTGTGTGTGTGTGTGTGTGTGTGTGGGTGTGTGTTCAGAGTTGGTCTGGGAAACAGAAAGTTTGAAAAGACTTTTCTCCTTCAGGTCGTAAAGTGAAGAATCCTTGTTTCGCCTTTGTGTTTTAATTAAATTGAGTTGAACACACACACACACACACACACACACACACACACACACACACACAAACACACACACACACACATATGAAATAAGCTCAAGTTAACAAGAGTGATTCCTTTGTCGAGCATCCGTTGTAACTCTCTCTCTCTCTCTCTCTCTCTCTCTCTCTCTCTCCTCATCTCTCTTTCCTTCTCTATGTCTCTCTCCCTTTACTTCCTGCTCCCAGTTATCCCAGTGATCCCAGAAGCCACATACTCTAATCAATAGGCAATCACACAGTACCAGATGGGAACTCCTTCTGGAGAATGCAGGGAAAGAACAGTGAATTAAGGGTGTGTGTGTGTGTGTGTGTGTGTGTGTGTGTGTGTGTCATATGACTACTCCATAGTGATCATTGGCTGTAAAAGAAAAAACTTGGTTCTCCTCTATACTGTTTGCACTCTGTTAACCCACAACCAGTTGCAATTTGTTGGGGAGCTGCTCCATCAAATATGACTGACCTTTTGAAGTGGAAGAAACAGAGGTACTTACCTTTAAAGCAAACATCACACACACACATACACACACACACACACGCACAGCTCTCGCCTCTACATCAAAAGCATAAAAGCCACAACGCACAGTACACCAATGCCTCAAACACAGGAGTAGAGCTCGGTGGCTTCCTTAAAACAGGTTAATCCTCTATAATGTTTCACTCTTAGATATTCTAACTTAAGTAGTGGATTCAAACAAAGTGTGTGTGTGTGTGTGTGTGTGTGTGTGTGTTTGAACTACTTTTTTCCCTCTGAATGGGCAAGGCGACGTCACCCGACAGAGAAGCACAAAGAACCAACTCACACGACACCGTCGGTCGGCTTCTCGTTGTTCCTTTTCCTCATATCGAATCTCTTCCCTCTCAAAAAAATGAATGGTGGGAAAGCCATTTATAGGTGTAATGATAGGGGATGGGGATGGAGGGGGGGGGTAATACGACACCTGTATGGCTTCTGAATTGAAAAGGAAGGTGTGACTACAGCTCATTATTTAAATCCTGGCTGACCAAGTGTTTTTTTTTCACTGATGCAAAAATCTGATCTCAACAGCGGTGAATCGTGTTTCTTTATTGTCTTTACTGTCGTTTCTTCAAGTTGGATGTGTGTGTGTGTGTGAGTGTGTTGTTGGCAAAGTAACGGGACTCTGTGTTTGCTGCTGGCCAGCATCTGCCAGAGGGGCAGTATAACCGCTGACAGTGTCTCATTAGAAAATAATTGCGTTGCTCGCACAAACATATTGCCGTTGTTAAATTTTAATGACCGTTCCTAAGCTGCGTTTGCAATAAAAGCCTATTGAGCCTTTTTGCAGTACGATAGAGGGGTTGCTGTTGCACACAGATGTCCAAGTGGTGCATTAGACATAGAGTTGTGGGTACTTTGTCATGTAGCATGGTGTCATGTCTTTTTTGGCAGGCAAAGGTAAAGATTAATCCACCTGTCAATCAAACAGTGTGGGCGGAGCTTGGGTTTTCTGTTGATGCAGTTTGAGTTTCTTTTTCCCAGGAAAGACCAACCAGACACCGGGTGTTTAGAACAGCAAATGTAAAAACTTTCATGAACTGGATATAGGTTGAGTCGCTATTATGTCATAGCGATTAGCAATAGAGATTAGCAAAACTGACATGAAAAGGTTGCAGATTATTTGGAGGCGTCTGTGCTTTTTTTTTAATTGGATGGTTTATACTGGGGTGTGACTGAAAAGATGGGGGAGTGGAAGAGGGGATGATATTTGACAAAGGTCAGCTTATCGGATTCATATCCAAGTGCTTTGGCCCACTGAGCTGGCAGGACACCCCAAGAAAAGCCTGTCTTTGCTGTGATGCGGTAATTAGAGAGAAATATCTAAAAAATAGCTAAAAATGTCTTATTCAGAGTTTGGAAACATGAGTCTCTGATCTCTGGTCAGTTACATCACCATCTGATCGACTGCTCTCATAGACAAAGAGAAAACTGTTTATGTGACGAAATGCCTCATTTCTGTTGAATCCAGTGTTCAGCTATAGAGGAGTGGTGCAGTTTGATAGTGTTCAGCTATAGAGGAGTGGTGCAGTTTGATAGTGTTCAGCTATAGAGGAGTGATGCAGTTTGATAGTGTTCAGCTATAGAAGAGTGATACAGTCTATAGAGGAGTGATGCAGTTTGATAGTGTTCAGCTATAGAGGAGTGATGCAGTCTATAGAGGAGGGATGCAGTTTGATAGTGTTCAGCTATAGAGGAGTGATGTAGTTTGATAGTGTTCAGCTATAGAGGAGTGATGCAGTTTGATAGTGTTCAGCTATAGAGGAATGATGCAGTTTGATAGTGTTCAGCTATAGAGGAGTGATGTAGTTTGATAGTGTTCAGCTATAGAGGAGTGATGCAGTTTGATAGTGTTCAGCTATAGAGGAATGATGCAGTTTGATAGTGTTCAGCTATAGAGGAGTGATGTAGTTTGATAGTGTTCAGCTATAGAGGAGTGATGCAATAGAGGAGTGATGTAGTTTGATAGTGTTCAGCTATAGAGGAGTGATGCAGTTTGATAGTGTTCAGCTATAGAGGAGTGATGCAGTTTGATAGTGTTCAGCTATAGAGGAGTGATGCAGTTTGATAGTGTTCAGCTATAGAGGAGTGATGCAGTTTGATAGTGTTCAGCTATAGAGGAGTGATGCAGTTCGATAGTGTTCAGCTATAGAGGAGTGATGTAGTTTGATAGTGTTCAGCTATATAGGAGTGATGCTATAGAGGAGTGATGTAGTTTGATAGTGTTCAGCTATAGAGGAGTGATGTAGTTTGATAGTGTTCAGCTATAGAGGAGTGATGTAGTTTGATAGTGTTCAGCTATGGATGAGTGATGCAGTTTGATAGTGTTCAGCTATGGAGGAGTGATGCTATAGAGGAGTGATGTAGTTTGATAGTGTTCAGCTATGGAGGAGTGATGCAGTTTGATAGTGTTCAGCTGTAGAGGAGTGATGCAGTTGATAGTGTTCAGCTATAGAGGAGTGATGCAGTTTGATAGTGTTCAGCTATGGAGGAGTGATGTAGTTTGATAGTGTTCAGCTATAGAGGAGTGATGCAGTTGATAGTGTTCAGCTATAGAGGAGTGATGCAGTTGATAGTGTTCAGCTATAGAGGAGTGATGCAGTTTGATAGTGTTCAGCTATAGAGGAGTGATGTAGTTTGATAGTTTTCAGCTATAGAGGAGTGATGCAGTTTGATAGTGTTCAGCTATGGAGGAGTGATGCAGTTTGATAGTGTTCAGCTGTAGAGGAGTGATGCAGTTGATAGTGTTCAGCTATAGAGGAGTGATGCAGTTTGATAGTGTTCAGCTATAGAGGAGTGATGTAGTTTGATAGTGTTCAGCTATAGAGGAGTGATGCAGTTTGATAGTGTTCAGCTATAGAGGAGTGATGCAGTTTGATAGTGTTCAGCTATGGAAGAGTGATGCAGTTTGATAGTGTTCAGCTGTAGAGGAGTGATGCAGTTGATAGTGTTCAGCTATAGAGGAGTGATGTAGTTTGATAGTGTTCAGCTATAGAGGAGTGATGCAGTTTGATAGTGTTCAGCTATGGAAGAGTGATGCAGTTTGATAGTGTTCAGCTGTAGAGGAGTGATGCAGTTGATAGTGTTCAGCTATAGAGGAGTGATGTAGTTTGATAGTGTTCAGCTATGGATGAGTGATGCAGTTTGATAGTGTTCAGCTATAGAGGAGTGATGCTATAGAGGAGTGATGTAGTTTGATAGTGTTCAGCTATGGAGGAGTGATGCAGTTTGATAGTGTTCAGCTGTAGAGGAGTGATGCAGTTGATAGTGTTCAGCTATAGAGGAGTGATGCAGTTTGATAGTGTTCAGCTATAGAGGAGTGATGTAGTTTGATAGTGTTCAGCTATAGAGGAGTGATGCAGTTTGATAGTGTTCAGCTATAGAGGAGTGATGCAGTTTGATAGTGTTCAGCTATGGAAGAGTGATGCAGTTTGATAGTGTTCAGCTATAGAGGAGTGATGCAGTTGATAGTGTTCAGCTATAGAGGAGTGATGTAGTTTGATAGTGTTCAGCTATAGAGGAGTGATGCAGTTTGATAGTGTTCAGCTATGGATGAGTGATGCAGTTCGATAGTGTTCAGCTATGGAGGAGTGATGCAGTTTGATAGTGTTCAGCTATAGAGGAGTGGGGAAGATGTAAATGTGGTGTCTGGTACACAGACATGCAACAGATGGAGTTTGGCTAATAAGGTGTAGAATTAACATAGACACTCGCTGTGTTTGATGATGATGATGATGATATCTGTGGCTTGTTAAGTCTGATCCGCTCTGGTCTGGTTTGGTCTGGTCGAGACAGTTGATTGGATGAAAGTTGACACTCGGACACAGACAGAACCCCCCCCCCCCCCACACACACACACACACACACACACACACACACACACACACACACACCATCATCACTCTCCTCGTCCTCTTCCTCTCCTCCATCTGGCCCTGTCGCCGTTCCCTCCCACCCTCCTCGACGCTGGCAGGTAGCAACGCACACAGGTGTGCCCTCTGGCACTGCCAAGACCGGTGCCAAAGACACACACACACACACACACACACTTCCTTTTATCTTTGGCAGTTGACATCATTTGACTTACAAGACTCTAATCTTAAAGGGCGCAGCAGTAGCAGCAGTAGCAGTAAATGTAAAATTGCCTCTATTTCTTGTATTAGAGATACAAGACTTAAAGGAGTTTTTCATTGGATGCCATCAAACAGTCATCTGCCATATACTGCTCCATACACAGCTGATCTCCACTATAGACTGGCAGTCATCCAACAGGACCGAGCCGCTCTGCTTGCCCCCTACAGTCACCTTAACTCACCTCACACACTCACACACACACCAGGAGCTGTCGCCGCAGCTGAAGGTAGCAGGTGTCAGCGTGTGTGTGTCTGAACCAGGAGTAGACAAGGCATCAGGCGGCGGAGGGATGGAATCCGGGGTAATGACTGCCCAAGAAAAAAGGAGGGAGAGAAGGAAATAGAGGAATAAGGATTTGGGCAAAAGGGAGAAAGAGGGGAAGGGTCTGAAAAAAAGAGAGGGATGCAAATGGAAGAAAATGGCAAAACCGAATCTAGAGAAGATGTGAATACTCTCCTGTATTCCCATAATATCCCCATCCTCCGTCTTATTTTATTTCACACCCTCCATATTGGTGCAGGTGTGAGTAAAGCATGAGATGGAGGGAATATGAAAACGAAAAAATGTCTCATTCTTCATCACCATTAATGGGATGCTGTTTCAACCTGCTGTGACTGGGAGCCCATAGCTAGGGGCCATCATTAACACACAGGGAATCATTGCTTTTTCAAAGGCACTCATGGAAGCTGTGTGTGTGTGTGTGCGAGTGCGTGTGTGTGTGTAAAGGAGGGGGTGTGTGGATACACATGGATTTAAGACCTGGCTGCCTTCAGACAACAAAGACTGACAAGGCGGACTGGATTTGCTGTGTGTGTGTCTGGGTGTGTAATCCTCATCGGGGTGGAAGTTTATTGATTGGACCTATAGAGGGTGAATGGAATTAAGGGCCAACATGCTGGCTTTTGTTTAAGTTGAGTAGGGAAATGCATTGTATTATATTATAATATCTACTTATGAGGCTTCACCTATACTTCACATCCTTACTGTCTTCTAAATCCAGTAATTATGCTACTAGATCACAGGACTTCTTATGGTTTAAATTCTGAATTATATACCATATAATGAAAAGTCTGTAAATCACTTTAAATGTACAATTTCTTGTCTCCTTAAATGATTTTAAACCTATGATATCTCACATTTTCTGCGATGTTTGAGATGGATTTTTATAATGTATGTCCCGGTATGTGGCTGACTGACTCAATTGTATTATGTTCTTCTCTTTAGCAACTTTATAAATGTTGTTTGTTCTCATGTATCTCTTGAAAAAGAGATCTCGGTCTCAGTGGGACTAGCTGATTGAACAAACTTCTAAAATGAATTAAAAGCCTTTATTTATTTAGTTATTTCATTCTGTGACGTTAAAAACAGCCAACAGCAAGGTGCATGTGCAAAGGTGCACATGCACCTTTGCACATTGTCACATTTTCTGTACATATGGATCCTCCATCTGCAGTTTTTGATCATGTGAACAGCTATTAATGCACATTTCCAAATCTGCACCTTCTGTACATGTTATCTACATGTGTAAATTGAATATACTGATAAGGTGAATAGTTTTCACAACATACCTAGAGACTTTCTATACACATGTATGGCCTTCTGTAGACTTGAAAATGTGCATACAGTGCTCATTTTGCACATGTATATGTACAGTATATAAGCTGTTTGTTTTCTTCATATTCTCATATTCCCTCTTGTTGGTAAATCCCAATATTTTTGATATTTTTTGAATTTTTCTCTGCCATCATAGTGCTTAGATTTATTTTTTTTGGTATATTTTCATATCGTACATATTTTCATTCATTTTTTCTTTGTCTCAGTACGTTCTACTGCTGTTATTACACACACCCTCAGTGCTGTAATTCACATTTTTTCATACTTCTCATTCATGCAAAGATGCCCATTTGCTCTATTCTTATTCATATTCTATTTTTCTTTGCTGTATCCTATTAGTATTTGCTGCTACAGCAACCCAATTTCCATTCAAGTTTTATCTTATATTTTCAATATAGAGTTCGCTTGGGACTTTTTGACTCATTGTTGTCTTTGACACAAGGCAGCAAGCACCTTTCTATATCCTCCAAACCAGAGCAGCTTTCCTTTTCTTTTTCATATTTTCCACCTTATTGGTCTGTGGTTATGATTGTTGTTATGAAAGAAATCATAAAAAACAAAAACAAAAAAAAACCTAAAAGCTCACACATGCATACAAAGACACACATATGGCTGGTGTGTGTATGTGTGTGGCGACTATTTTGGTTCGCCAGCGAGGTTTCCAGATAAACATTGGTGGCAGCTGCTGCCATAGCAACACCATTGTGCTCCCTCCTCCCTCCCTCCCCCCCTCTCCCGCCCCTCTCTCTCTCCTCCCTCTCTCGACCACTCCCCACCACCCCCCACCCCCCACCCCCACCCCACCCCTACACACACACACACTCGCCTGGCTCTTGCCTCTCCACACACAGTCACTGAGGGACCAGAGAGGAGAGAGGTTGGCTCGCTTGACTGGGGGGAAAAAAAAGAAAAGAAAGAAACACCAACAAAAACCCAAGTGGATAGCAAAGACAGAGCAAAAAAAAAGGAGGAATAAATAAAAAAAAAAAGTGAGTGAGTGGTTGTTTTTGGGGGGAGAGAATGAGCGACGACAACCACTCCCACTACCGGCTGGAGCCTGGCGATCGCCTCAACGGACTGGGGCAGAGGAGGAAGAGACCCAAGAAGGTAAATACATGAAGGGGATGGGAGAGAGGCACATGGTGGAGAGAGAGAGAGAGAGAAAAAGAGAGAGAGAGAGAGACTGGGCTGACTGGTGGAGGTTGAGGCAGGTGGAAAAGAGGTGGGAGATGAGGAGAGGAGTGTGTGTGTGTGATTTGTTTTGGTCATTTCTGATGTGACTGGAGGGTTTTCATGCTTTTGACCGATGGGTGTTACGACAAAAAGCGTAATCTCTGCATCTCTCTATCTCCACCTCCCATTATTTGCCCCTAGGGAAAGGCAATTTGTTGGCTTCCCAGTGAGCGCTCTCCATCTCCGCTGATGCCACCTTTTTTTTTTGGTATTGTTTTGATGGGTGATACTCCTCCACTGGCTTCTCATATGCTTTCTCTCTCTTTCTCTCTTTTTTCTCTCCCTCTCTTCTTCCCAGTGTGTTGTTGTTGTTGAACACCTCTAGATAGTAGATAGTGGGAGGAGGCTACTATCACATGCTGACAGGGTGGGTCCCTGCTCTGCTCTGCTCTGCTCTTTGTGTGTGTGTGTGTGTGTGTGTGTGTGTGCCGTCACCATGTACACACGCATATCGCTTATCATAAGATCATAAGATTCTCTTGTTATTCTATCACCTGGCTGTAATTTGTCTTTTTGACATCCGGGACCGGTTATTTGTTGGTTATTGTTGTTTATTGTTGTTGCGTTCATCCCCTCTGCCCACACACACACACACACACACACACACACTCGTCACCTTTCACCGAAGCCACAGATTTTTCTATTTAGAAAGAGGTGGAGATGAAGGGATAATATTAGCCTTTGGTAGCTTCCAGCAGTCTGTTGTCTCTGTCTCATTCTGCCTCTGTTATTCTTCTCTATTTTTATGCATTATTATTATTATCAGTATTAATATTAGTAGTAGTGGTAGCAGTAGTATTGTTGTTGTTATTTTTATTATTGTTGTTGTTGATGATAAGTATAATAATAATAATAATGTTTCTTTATAGAACAGTTACTAAAACAGTTACAAAGTGCTTTACAATATAAATAAAAATGTGAGCAATAACTAAAATCACGAAAGATAAAGAAAAAAAATACAAAAGGGCAAATGGATAACTAAACTTAACCAAGAATAATAACAGAATACAGATCATAGTTTGAGTAAAAGATGTCTAAAAAAGTTTTTTAAAAGGGATTTTATGGTTTTTCTGTATCTGTCTATTTCTGTCTGTTATTTTTATTCCCTCTCTGTCTCTCTGATTCTGTCTCTTTTCCATCCATCTCTCTCCCTATCTCTCCATCTCTCTCTCTCTATCTCTCTCTCTCTCTCTCTCATATGACAGTCCGGTCGTTTTCCCCGAGGATGGAAGGCGAGACAGAGAGAGAGAGAGAATCCAACCTTATTTCACTTTAATCTACTTTGTCTATGGCAATAGAGAAATGGGCTCAGTCTATTCCTTGGCAATCATCTTCTCCTTAACCCAAACATACAGAGTGTCTGAAGAGTCTGGAACTATAGTGAAACTGCCAGATAGTGGGATTCAAAGTCTGTTTTCTCATGGTTTATGATCCAGTGTGTGGTCTAACGGAGTATTTGAGCAGATTATAGACAACACTACACATGACAAAAGTTGAGGTGGATCCTTGCAAACGAATATGTGAATTTTGGATTTTTATGACTTCTCTCTAATTGGAATCCAGGCCTTAGACACCCTGACAGCTCCTAGATGCTGGGAAAACAAGTACGACTCAGATAATAACCATGCCGCCGCTGTTGTACCTCTGATTCCACACTTTTCCAACACCCTGTAGAACACTTTCTTTTTTTAAACCTGAGAGAGAGAGGGAGAGGGAGAGAGAGGGAAGGAAAGAACGGGGTGAGAAGAAAGCGAGTGCACAAGTCAGCAAACAACGCTGAATCTACAAAAGTGAATTCTTGGTGAAAGCAAGAGGCAAAGCATTTGGCAGCGGGTTGGTGGGGGGGGGCATTCAGAATCAATGTTTGAATTATTGATACGCTCCCTCCCCCATGCTTACGCAGGCACACACACACACACACACACACACACACGCGCACGCGAGCGGCCTCCTGTGGGAGTTGATCTGATGCTGTCTGCAGGGCAATTGACTTGAAGTGAGGTGGTCCGCTAATGTCCGCTTTTGCAGGACTATCTCGCCCATGCCTGTCATGTTAGGACACACACACACACACACACACACACACACACTTCCAGCTGATGCTTTTAGCTGGTAAAAAAGCCTCCGTTCAGTACAGTGTGTTCTTGGCTCTCTCATGTGAGCGCCCTAAGCACTTTAATCTTCCGCCGCCACAATTAAAAAAACTTCCCTCTCGCACTGATCCTTTGAATTGCGGCCTTACTGTACTGTACCGCTCCACACTGTACAGCATCCAAGCCTCTCTCAAGCCAAGGTGAGGAACACTACGGCGACGAAGACGAAGAGGCCGGTTTCATTTTCCGCTGTCTCAGGTTCGGCGCTTTCCGTCCCGCGCACCAAGGACGGACGGGAAGAGCCAGACCAGAGTTTTCAGTTTCAGCGGATTGGAGAAACAAACTGCTCAGGGATTTTTAAGCCCTTGTTGGTCTGCGTGACTCAGCTGTTTCTTCATTGGAAGTCGACACACAATCATATGCAGCCAAATAACGACAAATCATCTGGATTTGGTGCCAGTTTGACAGTATATTGTGCTGATATTGGCCTTTTTATTAAAAATCAGATCTGGTCCAGTCAGTGTTTTCCACCTCTGATATGATGGATGTGATGCACTTTGATTGATTTCATATTTATAATGTAGAATTGATCAATACTACACTGGTTGTCTATGGGAAGAACTTTACCTGAACTGATTCTAATGCAACATTTTGATCAGATTCAACACAAATATGCATGAATATCTTTTATTACTATTAATATTATTAGCATTATGATTATTATTATTAGAGTCTGCTGTTTCAGTGGCTTTAATACTTATCCGCTATCAGCAGTTCCACTCCAAAAATATCTTATTCAAAAATCCAAACCTTAATCTACATTTGCAACCTCACTAATTCATCCTCATGTTTCCAATATGAAGGCGAAACACTTTTGCTTGATGACTCATCTGACCTCGTCTAATACATTCTGCCAAGCGTTTTCCCATGGAATCCCGTCAAAATTGGTCCTGCTGTCAGACGCGGGGCTATAAATGGCGACTAGGACTAATAGCTGGTGCTTAATGAGTTACCTGATGGAAAGCCACTTCCTCTCCACCTCACTCTATGCAATTAGATTTTCCACCCACCGAGCAGGTGCAAACTCCCATCAGCCCCCTCGGCCTACACAATGCACACCACAACTTCAGTGCAAAGGATGGACCAAATTTTGACAAATCTGATATCAACATTCTCAAATTCCTCGTTTTTTTTAATTTTATCTCCATCTTCGGTGCTCAGCGCTCATCGCTGTGGTGTTTCTGCACTGCACTTCCCAGAGATCAGCTGTCAATCAAACAGTGTGTCCAGTACTGTGACGTCTTTTTCCTTGGATTTTCTGTTGATGCAGTTTGAGTTTCTCTTTTCTTTGTCTGTTCAGCCATGGTGGCTATCACTGCTCATGCTAACAGTTCCTCTTCTTCTATTGATTCCAAACAAACCATAAAACCATAAAACACATCACTTCTGTGCACCAGAGGATTTTTCCCAGGAATGAGCTACCAGACACCGGGTGTTTAGAACAGCAAATGCAAAAGCTTTCATGACCTGGATATAGGTTGCATCACATTTGTGTTATAGCAATCAGTGATAGAGAGGAACAAAACGGTAATTTATTTACATGAAAATGTTGTGGATTATTACTTTCACAGATAGATGTTTAGAATTGAAAGAAAATCTTGCTCAGTGGAGACGGATACAGAGAATGAGTCAATTCTAATTGGAGCACAGCCATCGACCGGCCTTGCAGAATTACTGCGTTACCGCTCTTCTGTCTGGTCTGATTTGTCTGGCAGTAACTCCGAAGATAAAGAGGAAGGACTTGGTGTTCACAGCTGATCCACTTGACTGTTCCCACACTGGCTCCGGTCAACAGGAGGCAGGAGGGAGGATGGAGGTGAAGAGTCTTTAAGTCCAGTGTTCATTGTGTGTGGTAGACCTTAGCCGAACCTGGCGCCACCGTGAAAGGCGACTCGATATCGCTGTGCTTCGCTAACCTGCAGGTCTTTGATCTGTGTGTGTGTTCTTGTGTTTAAAGATCAGGAAAATCCAAAGTGAGGACATTTTGCCGCTTCTCTTCCTTAAGGGGCGATTTCAGGGTTTAGGTTTAGGGTCAAGATTTGAATCAGGCCTAGGTGGTTAGGGTAAGGATTAAGGTTAGACATGTAATGGTGAGGATTAAGGAATAGATGTAGGCAATGGAAGGTCCTCAGAAGTGGTAATGCATATGCGTGTGTGTGTGTGTGTGTGTGTGTGTGGATCAGCAGGGAGATTGCTGGGACGCTGACGGCGAACAGTTCAGAGCAAAGAGACCGATGTCCCAAAGCATCAGCTGTTTTGAACTGCTGAAGTGTGTTTTGACTCTGTGTTTATGTGTGTCTTCATAAGTAAGCTTGTGTGTATATATTTCTATGAGTGTGTGTGCATGTGTGTGTGTGTGTGTGTGTGTGTCAGTGCTGCTGCTGAGATGCTGTAGGCCACAGTTTTGGCCGGAGAGACTGATTTCCTAAATCATCAGCTGTCCTGCTGTGGGTAAGAAAGGAACTGTTGGAAGTGTGTTTGTGTGTGTGTGTGCGTGTGCGTGTGTGTGTTTGAGTGTGTGTGCATGCAAGTGAACATCTAGGCATTCATGCGTGTGAATAAGTGTTTATGTTTAAGTGTACTTTTGCATTTTCGAGTGTGTGCACTGTATATTTTGGTGTTCGTATTTACGAGCATGCTTTTGTGTATATGCTCTGATAAGTGTGTGTGTGTGTGTATGTATGTGTGTGTGTGTTTGACCCTTCCATGCTGTCTCCTTTTGGACGGCAAACAACAACACAGATGGCCCATGCGGATGATACCCAGACGTCGCCATGGCAACCGAGAGCCTTGCCGCCAAAAAGAAAACCTTTCCTTGAAAACATCTGAGGCGGCATCTCAAGATCTGGCAGCGCACTCTCAAATTTCCAATTCTGGTTTCATCTGCAAAGTTATAATGAAATAAATTTTGCAGAACATCTGGGGGAGGGGGGGGGGGGGGGGGGGGTCTAAAAGAAGGCCAACAAGCCAATATTATTTTGATGCTATTTTGCAAATCTAAGAACACTGGTTTGTTCTTAGATTTCTAGAATTCTACAAAAAAGTCTTGGAGGGACATTTTGGCTTTTTCAATTCTAAAATTCAAAACAGCAGTCGATTGACAGTGGCTTAACCTTTCTAGTGCTAAATGAAATGCAAAGTCATATCATACCCACAAGTGACTTCACTGAACCAATCCTTGCCTTAGCCCGGAGCTGTACTCCCTTGGCACATATTGTCAGGGTGGGGCTATTCCCTGGACAGTCGTAATTTCCTCATCGTGTTGCTGTGTGACCTTGTTTGTAGTGGAGATTGGTTTGGGCGGGAAGGAAGGGAGATAAAACGGAATTACATATGGAGCAAAAAAATATATTGCTGTTGTTTTCTTCTTCCCCTCCAAGGAAAATAACAGAATTATAGTCCATGCGCCTGGATGGACTGCAGCCTGGTCCTGAGATTTGGGAGCTGTGTGTATGTGTGTCTTTGTGCATGTGTGTGTGTGTGCACGTGCATGGGAGATGAGAATTGAGACTCGTGCACGGCGACTGCCCCACCCTAAGCCCGTCTCCCCAGACAGAGTGACTGATACAGACAGTTTGAAGCAGAAGGGAAAGCGAAGAGAGAAAGAAGACCATAAAGATGATGATTGAAAAGACAGCAAAATGGATTTATTGAGCGTTTACTCTCAATATGTTCGGTGGCTGATGTGGTGGATGTGTGTATGTGTGTTGGTTTGTTTCAGGAAATAGCACCGATCAGTCTCCCTCTGCTCCATGGAGCGCCCAATGACTCCTGCAATAATAACAATAACTGAGCTAACTGGAGGCATGCCGTTTTTATAGGGCTCCTTCATCAAGTGCCTCATGAGCCTCGATGACACTATATACTGGGCTGCTACACAATCACAAGACCTACCTGAGGTTAGACGCCTAACCCAGGGCTTCTCAAGTGTTTTCATGAATCAGAGCCCAAACAGGCAGCCCATTAGGGCCCCACAGAACCCAATTTGATAAGATTTTGTCCCAAGAACCCCATTTGGGAAGACTTTTGCTGTTTGTTTAACTGTCTACAGTTTGAAACCTATGATTGGAATAGTCATGATTATATTCTCTAAATTGGATCATTTCTAGTGGATTAAATGAAACTAAACCATTCCTCATTTTGCTGCTGGACCACCTGGAACCTCCTCAAAGACCTCTTGAACCTCCTCAAAGACCTCTGGAACCCTTTCAAGACATCCGGAACCCCTTTCAAGACCCCTGGAACCCGCTTAAAGACCTCTGGAACCCATTTCAAGACCTCTGGAACTCTCTCAAAGACCCTTGGAACCCTTTCAAGATCTCTGGAACCTTCTCAAAGACCTCTGGAACCCTAAAGACCTCTGGAACCCTCTGAAATACCTCTGAAACCCCTTTTAAGACCTCTGGAACCTATCAAAGACCCCTGGAACCCTCTGAAATACCTCTGAAACCCCTTTCAAGACCTCTGGAACCCTCCAAAGCACCCCTGGAACCTTATCACTTCATTTTCATGTTATTGGCTTTTCTGTAAGAGGGAATAATGAGGATTAGTTCAACCTCAGTTCATTTCCGCCTAGTTTTTTTTAAGTTCCATTCAAATTCAGCACAATTCCAAATATAGAGCAACAAAAATTAGCCAAGTCACAGAGTCTGTTGCTGGATTGGACCAAAGTGACCATTTCCCTGATGATAAACTGTCAAAACAGGGTCATTCAGTCAGTGTTAAGGCCTGCATTAGCTACTGTATTGATACGTGGTGACAAGAAGTAGGAGTGTGCTCAGCCTGTCACTAAGCAGGCGTCTCTCCCATCTTGCTGATGGACGGCCGGGGATTAATTATTGACGAGAGGATCTATCCATTAGTAATGTCTTGGGACTCGGGGATGGCACGGGGATCGATGGAGCTTCTCCGGTTCAGATGATGCAAGGTGCTTCAGCTCGCCAAAGTGTTTTGGCCTCACCGGGAGGGTCAGACTGCTGAGGACTGCAAAGAGCACAGAGGCCATTTTATGTGGTTTCACCTTCCACAGAGTTCTCAGGATAAGAACATTCCTCCTTGGATCTATGGAATTCGTGAACTTGGAGCTAGAAGGGTCCAATCTGTGTGGAGTGCAGTTCTGAGATATTGAGCATCAAAGATTTGAAATACCAGCTGGCAAAACTGTTATGTACCTTCTATCTTCTTAAAAATGAAACCCCAAAAGGTTCTTTTTTAAGAACTAACACCTCACAAGCATATAGTAACATACAAAGATCATGAATATGTGGATAACTCCATTTTGAGTAAAAACAAAAGTCAGATAGAACCTTAAAATTCCAACCTCACGAACTGATACTTGCCTTCTCAGCGGGGAATACCGCTAAATTTAGAGCACGTAGGCGTGTTTGCCGGCTTCATTGGTGAACATGTGTGTACATTTTCATGCATCTTCACTGTGTGTGTGTGTGTGTGTGTGTGTGTGTGTGTGTGAGTGTGGTGGGTGGTTGTGACCAGCAGCAATATTTTTGATGACCTTTGCTCCTCATAGATTTTTACCCTGGCAAGCTGATTTTGTAACTAGCATTTACCCTTACACTCAACCTCAACCATATAGTACCATCTCTCTCTCTCTCTCTCTCTCTCTCTCTCTCTCTCCATAGCTCCCTTGCTCTTTCATGTTATTCCCATTGCCACATATCCACACCTCGTCCCTCCCCTCCTCTCCCTTTCAACTTCCCTCGTGTTGTCCCGCTTGTTTCAGTGTCTATTCTCTCTGTCTTGTTTCCATGGCACCTGTGGCCCATATCCGGTCTCTACACACACACACACACACACACACACACACACACACATACACACAGGCATTCCGGCAGATAGTATGGAAAAGGAGGAAATTGCAAAAGACCCCCCCCCCCACCCCCCCCCTTTCTTCAGCTGTCACCAGGGTTCAACCAATTTGGGTTTTTGAAGGCGGATACTGATACTTTTGGGTTGCGAGGGGATACCAGAGTGTTCTAGCTTTATTCTTCTCGAAATTAAAGTCTGTTAAAAGTCTGTTTGCAGAAAGATGGTGCTCAATAGAGTCAAGGGTAAGAGAGTACTCAAAAAAAGGAAGGCAACTTTTCTTTTTTAAGAGTATTTACAGGTATTTTTGGATTCAAGCTGCCGATGCGCTGATACTCAAAATCTTTAAATTGGACCATTTTCATAACCCAAAAATTCCAAAAAACGAGTGAATTCTCCACTGAAAACCAGGATGAAGATAATCGGAGGTGGGCGACACTGACTGGCTGATATCTGATTTTTAATGAAAGGCCAATATCAGCCCCATATATCTGTCCAACCCTAGCTGTGACTAGTGGAAACGACCCATAGGCCAAGCAATCAGCCACAGAAAACCAACATCTGGACGTCCAGTGGAATTTGATAGTGCTCCCCTGTGCTTCGCCTTAAACGGGAGCGAAATTTGATCGCCTAATGTTGGAGACGAAACGAGTAGCTGTGATCACTGCGCATTCAAGCGAGCGAACTGCGACTGTAATTCTACGAGGAGGTTTGTTTTCTTTTGCGCAGGCCGTTTCTTGTGCCACAAAATCAAGATTTGGCCCGAACGTAGGATCCCATTAAGTTGCTGTTGATCCAAGAGTGCGCAGGTGTAATTCCAGCGTAATGGGAGAGTGAAAATGACCTTTACTTTTTCCCTCTGGGGTGATTGGGACCTTATTGTTGTGGTGAATAAAGCCAACTGGTCTGGAAGAGAGATTAATATTACTAAGGCAGGTGGGGGAAAATAAGAGTAGAAATATCCACTGAAAAAAAGGAGGTAGAAACAAGCAGAAGAGGAATGAGAGAGGAGTGTACTATATGTGTGAATTGGAAAATACTGGATGTGAAATGTGGCTCTTAGCTGATCACTCCTCTTTCGATTTTTTGACACATTGTTTATAGGCAGCTTTTATTCTGAATGTGGGATTTTAATGCCGAGAGGAAGATGATTTAGCTGCCTATCCATCCTCAGTTATGAGATAGCATTGAAATCCACTGGAGACCTATTGACCCAAGGCAGATCTCTGTTATTGGAGTGTGTGTGTGTGTGTGTGTGTGTGTGCGTGTGTGTGTGTGTGTGGAAAATGATGGGCATGTACAAATCGATCGAACAAAAGGTAGATTTTGTTTTCTAATGCTAGCGGTGTTGTGTTTTACTCTATCCTCTCCTGAGGTGTCGGAAGCAGTGCCTCATGGGTAACGCTGTGGGAAGGTATACAGAGACCCACGGTAATTAGAAAGAAAAGGTTACCAGGTTACATCAGGGTATGTGTGTGTGTGTGTGTGTGTGTGTGTGTGTCGGGTCTTATCCCAGTGGAGAGTTAGATTTCAGAGAGCACCGTGCCAGAAATGGCCTTGATCCAGCTTGATTAAAAACCACACTGTGTAACCTTTGCCCTTCAAAATGAAGACAGGTGTGTGTGTATGTGTGTGTATGTGTGCGTGTGTGTGTTAGTTCATTAATCCCCCAAGCCTGGCTACATGTCATCCTAATGTACATGCCATACTGTAGTAGAAATACAGCAGATCATATTAGATTTACAACATTTACTCCTCTCCATCCAATTAATTCTCAAGGCCACGACTCTGTATTGTGCAATTCCTCCAAAGGGACAGAAGAAGAGTGAAATTTCTCACTCTTTTTCACTATTTCTCATTCTCTGTCTCCCATTCTCTGTCTCCCTCCGTCAAATCAACTTTATTTCTAATGCTCTTATCCAACACATTTCTCCCAATGTGCTTCACGGAAAAAAAGAAACAGAACAAAAGATCCCAGAGATTAGAGAAATCACAACAATTGACACAGGATCACTCGAAAGCATTAATGAGAGGAAGAAAACAAACGCACCAAATCCCTCTCCCTCTGTCTCGCTCTATGTCTCTGTCTCCCTCCCTCGCTCTAAATCCTTCCCTCTAATCTGTCTTTTACTATATGATGGAAAGAATTACTGGACCCGTTCCCACAGTCCTTGGAAAGATGGAATTCCTTGTCTTGTCTGGTATGGAAGGTGCATTCTATAGGTCTTTGGCTAGGATTTGACTGTCACCACTGGTGTGGAAGTGAAGGATCTGGATGAATGCAATATATCTGGGTCTGAAATGTGTCCATTACTTTGCTCACACCCATCAAATGTGTATAGGTCAGTATTGGCGTTACGTTGCATTGGCATTACGTTGCATTGGCGTTATGTTGCATTGGCGTTATGTTGCATTGGCGTTAACGTTGCATTGGCGTTACGTTGCATTGGCGTTACGTTGCATTGGCGTTACGTTGCATTGGCGTTACGTTGCATTGGCGTTACGTTGCATTGGCGTAAATGTTGCATTGGCGTAAACGTTGCATTGGCGTAAACGTTGCATTGGCGTTACGTTGCATTGGCGCTACGTTGCATTGGCGTAAACGTTGCATTGGCGTTACGTTGCATTGGCGTTACGTTGCATTGGCGTTACGTTGCATTGGCGTTACGTTGCATTGGCGTAAACGTTGCATTGGCGTTACGTTGCATTGGCGTTACGTTGCATTGGCGCTACGTTGCATTGGCGTTGACGTTGCATTGGCGTTAACGTTGCATTGGCGCTAACGTTGCATTGGCGTTAACGTTGCATTGGCGTTACGTTGCATTGGCGTTAATGTTGCATTGGCGTTACGTTGCATTGGCGTTAACGTTGCATTGGCGTTACGTTGCATTGCCGTTGACGTTGCATTGGCGTTGACGTTGCACTGGCGTTGACGTTGCACTGGCGTTGACGTTGCACTGGCCTTATGTTACATTGGCATTAACGTTGCATTGGCATTATGTTGCATTGGCGTTACGTTGCATTGGCATTAACGTAGCATTGGCGTTACGTTGCATTGGCGTTACGTTGCATTGGCGTTACGTTGCATTGGCGTTAACGTAGCATTGGCGTTACGTTGCATTGCCGTGATGTTGCATTTGCATTACATTGCATTGGCGGTACATGACATTGCCGCTAAGTTACATTGGCACAATGTTATGTTGCATTGACGTTTCACATCACGTTACATTACGTTATGTTGGCATTATGTTGCGTTGCCGTTATGTTGCATTGCCTCTGCAGTGTTGCAATGAAAATTGATGTTGTAAGACTAAAATCAGTTACTAATGAGTTTCATGTTGGCATGCTTGAGCCACTTGCATAGAACTCACGCAGTTTGCAGCAACACAAAACACATTATGGAATAAGTGTGATCTCAGGGTTAGAGGCAAAGACTACTACTACTACTACACTGGGTGGGTCTACAGTACAGAGAGGCTTTGGCTCTGCAGCTTGTATGACTGCTCCATCGGACTGCACCTTCCGATAATAATAATGATAATAATCTTTTTATATGGGGCTTTTAAATCACAGCTGTACAAAGGAGTACAATAAAACCAAAAAGAGATCAAATTGACAGCAAAAGCAATGAAAGAAACATAAAAGCAATCCAAGAAACATAAAAGTAAACCATGAAAGGGAGATAAAAAGCAATTAATCGATTATTACATAAAAGCCTACAAGTCTATAAAAAAACCTTGTTTGGACCAAGTTGAATATGGATTGAATGGAGGGTGCTGGAACAAACAAAAGAAAGAAGATGGAGGGTAGAGGTATGGAGGGATGGGTGCAAGGGGGAGCTGGAGATTGGGGGATGGCTTTTAGTTCAGCCGAGTGTGAAGGAGGAGGAGGAGGAGGAGGAGGGGAGGAGGAGGGGAAAGATAGACTTGATGTTGATACTTGACACAGTCCAGCAGTCTTGTCTTCCCCCTGAGGAGTTTGTGTCATACATGCTGCCTAGATGGCAGATGAGGAAAGAAAGCAACAAGCTGAGAGTTGGAGAGAATTTGTAGTCAATTAGGCCTAAATGGGCGTTTTCACACTTAATTGGTTTAGAGCTGTTATTTTAAAACCTGCAGTGGTCCCCCCTTTAGTATAAGTTCGCTTTGAGAATATGAGAACACAGCAATCGCATTCGGTATCGCACCGAAACAATCGGACCGAAGTCTTGTTGAGAGGCAGGTTTCTTGGTACTAGTCCTAGAACTTGTGCATTGTGTGCATTCAAGGATGACTTTTGGCTAGAAGAAAATCCTTACCCCCTGCCAAATTTCTGATGATGAACGAATGAATGAAGTGGTGATATCTCTTCACTAGACGTTTCTGTTGGATCTCTGCTCTAATTAGCTAGCTTACTCCTGTAGATTGTGAAGCCAATGCTTAAATGCCAAAACCCCTAAGCACTCGTTCCCTGATTTGGACCAAAGCAAATGGACTATAGGCTTGAAAATGCCTGTAGATAAGTCCTCCTTTCCAACCGTCGGCCTCTTTGTCTCTCTATCTCTTTCTTTCTTCATCTCATTTCCATTTTTCTGAAAATTACGATGTATCGAATTAGAAAAGTTGAATGGAAATGGCAAATTTCAATCCATTTTCCTGAATATTGCAAAAAATGAAGGGTTCAGTCTCGCTGCACAACAGATGAAAAGTGGCTTTGGACGTTCCCACCTCCCAGAAATGCTGTTTTTTGCGGTCACTCCCATGTATAAATCGCTGGTTGTGGGTGTATGACCGTTAGTTGATGCATTAGAATACTGCCAAGCACAGTTTTGGTTTTCGCATTCAGACAGCATGAAATATGGTCGACATTAGCTGACACTTGGCCAAAGCTGATGAGTTCTCGAAAGACTTTCCAGTTTTGCCTGTCGATGTGTCTTTCCGGTCGCCGTTCAGGAAGCCTGTTTGTTCACTGATGGCAACACACCTCATTTTATTTTTGTGACATTTCAAAAGTTTGCCAGGACAGTTTGATGGAAACATCGCAACCGTGTCTCCATTTACCTTGACACGATAGACGATCTCGATGACATTTTTGTCTGTCGCTGCTGCTGTTCTTTCTGTACAGTTTCAAGTAACACCGCTGACACGTAATCCTCACAGCAACAGTCAGCTGGGATGAATCAGAGGGAGAGAGATAGACAAAGAGAGAGAAGGAAAGAGAGAGAGAGAGCTCCTATCATTTCAGTCAATTTAAGATCACCGTTGGCTGCTGTGAATTCTCACGATTACTCAGAAGAAGAAGTCAAGGGGAAGAAATTTTGACAACTTTTTTTTTACCCAATGGGGTAGAAAGATTTGACATGAACGCGGGCTGACAGGTTCCACGCCGCCCATCAGAAAAATTACCCAGAATGCCTCAGTCCATACATATGGCATCCTGCTAACGAACCATCTTTTATTTTTCATTTATTTAACCTTTATTTTACCAGGTAGTCACTTGAGATCAATGATCTCTTTTTCGAGCAAGACCTGGCCAAAATGGCAGCATTTAAAAAACAAACAAACGACACAAACACAGACAAGAAGATAAAAGGCAAAGTGGCGCAAGGGGATAAATTTGAGCTGGAGCGGACAAGATTGAATGGGATTGGGGGGAGAGATTGGAGGGTAGGGTAAAAAAGGTAGGGTAAGAAAGAGGAGGGAAGGTGAGGCTTTCCGGGGGTTGCTGGGGAGAGAAGGTCAAGTTAATGAATATAAGTATAAAATCACATTATACAGTCAATCACAATTTCAATCTATGCCCTCTTAAGTATTTTTTTCATGCAGCAAACGGACCATTCATGCACATACGGATCATTCTGGGCAAGCATGACCTAAGTTACGGTCCAATGTATCTAGATCCTTGAAGGACAGATTTAACGTGGAATTGGGCGTTTTTTTTTTTTGTTGCTGCTTACCTGTGTGCAGTGGTTTTACAACTGTACTGCTTTCCACATTGATTTCCCATCAAGCGGGCCCTTGCAGCAGCTTCAAGTAGTACAAATCCATGAATGAAAGACACTCTAACAGCAGTCCACGACGAGCCAAAGAGGTTGCCTGGCCGCCCTCGGCGCTGTAGAGCTGCATGTAACGGCTGGCGCTGAATCAGCCTCTGACCGTGCCAGTGGATTTGCTGGTTAACCTCAGCTTCACTGCAGACCACAGGCATTGAAGACCAACTCCACACCCCCATCCCCCCAAACCCCCCTGTCAAAAGACTTTCATTTCGTGCCTCTGGCCTCCGCAATAGCTCAGCTCCCACTGACTTCCTGATTGAAGATTGACCTTTTCCGGGGAAACAGGAGGGGGTTCGCAGGGGATTTGCTGTGGTGTGAGATTTTTTTTTTATTGGAGTGGAGGACTGGGTGGATAAGGATGGAAGGGAGTAAAGGTCTGTTCCATTTGATTCTAGCAGGTTTTGATAGTACCCCCTTGTCCCAGTGGTGTACCTATTTATTTTCAGCTGTTATTTACAGTGTTGTGGAACTGAATTGGAAACCTGGGGCTCCTGTCTGAGGTCCTGTTGTTTCAGGTGCATTTTGTATGTCTGTGTGTGTGTGTGTGTGTGTGTGTGTGTGTGTGTGTGTGTGTGTGTGTGTGTACCTGCCTGTGTGTACCTGTGTGTGTCTCTACACCCACCAAAGCCTAAGCCGCTATGTTCAAAGGCCACATTTTGCAGGCCCGGGGCTAAGAGCTCAGGTGCTGAGAAAAACAACAGAGGTGGATACACAGTCCACCGCTCCATTCCTGTTAAGCACACATCTGCCTCCACATAGTGTGTGTGTGTGTGTGTGTGTGTGTGTGTGTGTGTACTGCCTCACAGTATATTTCCCTCCCTATGGGATGTTTAGATCAAAATTGTAGGTAACAGCGGCTGCCTCCCATGTCTTTCCTAGATATGTCCGGATGTTGAAGGCGTTTCTCATCATGGGGGGATGGGGGTGGGGTGGGGGGGTGGGGGGATGGGGGTGGGGTGGGGGGGTGGGGGGAAGCACTCTCAAAATTGCACGGACTGTCCCGAGGGGGGCGCTGCCATTACAGCTCAAAACAAGGTGACATATTTGGTACCGATTGGCCCAGAGGGGGGCGCATCATTTGCCGGGGAAAACATGTTTACCCTCTTTCTTTGGCCTCCTCTCCCCCTCTTCTTCCCCTTAATCTTTTGATCCGTAAGCCTTGCTCTCACTTCTCCAGCCTCTTCATCTCCATCTCCATCTTTCTACCTCCCCCCCTCCCTCATCCTTCCCTCGTTCCCTCCCTCCTCTCCTTGCGGTCCATCTGTGTGTTCGGACACGAGGCGTGAAGCCTTAATAACAGTCTAGCCCACAGTGGTTTGGCTAATCCAGTTACCTCAGATCTATAGCCGGGCCCATTCACCGTGGGGCTGCCAGCCCCACCTTTTGTTTCGGCTAATCCCATTGGCACAGCCTCGCCACACGCTACACACACACACCCAATCGCACATGCACACACACACACTCGCTTCCTATACAGATGCACATCAGAAGCATTCTTCAAAAGCGAAACATGCTTTTTTCCCTTATGGATTAAGAGCGGTTGACTGACACCTATTGCTGTGTAACATGATAAGTTAGTGGTGGGATAGGGGTTGGACGTTCAAAAACGCTGCTCCTATTTAACTTCCTTATCGTTTTCCAACACACCCTGTCAGTCAGCCTTCACTGAATATTGGTGGTGTGTTGCCATGCTCTGCGTGTTGCCATGATAAAACCTCTACGGCAGATTAACTCTTGTCTTGTTAATCGGTTACGGTGGTGTTGAAACAAGGCTTCCCATTGTCAGGACTGGAGATTTGACTTGTTTCCTACACAATGGGAATAGAGCAACAGTGCAGCTGGTAACTTCTACCATGTTGTGCGTATTGATAAGTTTCATATTGCGATATTGTGTTTTTGTGATTTCACAATTTCCCTACAAAAATCACCTACAGTGGGAGAAGACATACTTGCACTGGACTATTAAACAAAACCTAACCTCTATTACATATAACTCAGGAGGGGTGAAACAACCTGCGCATGTTATATTTTCATTCATTCAGTTCATAATACAATAAGGCAGTCATGTTATTAAAAATCATGTTAAAATTGAAATAAAGTTGCCTTTAACAACACAAATTTAGGCTAAGCTGCTTGTTTCTCCCAATGAAGACTTAAATAGATTTCTCTAAAAAGAGAGCTATACCGTTTTACTTTGCCATGATATTTGTATATAAGCTTATTGTATATAAGCAAGATATATTGATTGGTGAATTTTATTGTAGTCAGTGAGGTAGTCAGGAAGCAGGTATTCAGATTCTCGCTCCATCATGATGCATTATTCCTATCACAGTGTATTATGTAGGATAGATTAAGACATTCCTATATTGCAGTGACGCTTCATTTTCTCACAACACAAAAGTAATTCTGCCTTTATCCCACCACAGGGGCAGATCTCCGCATAAGAACCCATTCTTTCTGGTCTTCAGGGTCTGTCCCGGCTCTAAACATGTTGTTAACCACACAGACAGTGTGAAGCTAATAGATGAGCCGTCCCTGCGGGCCTTACAGCAGAACATGCTTTTCCACTCGCAGAGAAGGAAGGGGGCCTAGGTTAGAGCCCTGGGGAACACCGCAGCCTGCCATGTGATCAGTGTGCAGTTAACCGTACAGTCCATGTGTCTGCTGTAGAGGCGCTGGCCTAAGATAAGGACTGGACAAAGGATGAGCGGTGTGTGTGGGTGTAACTAACTAACTTACTTGATACTTTATTGATCCCCGTAGGGAAATAGTCTTTTCTCTTGCCCTCCTCCACAGGGAGGTCAGAGGTCAGAGTCACTGGAACCGGCAGGGATTCAACGTCTTGTTCAAGGACACTTCAGTAGTGCGGATATTTGTATGTAAAAATACACCCTCTATCAATCTAAATAACAAAATTGTGGATGTAATATAGAAGAGTGTCCCATCCCCTCTGTAGATTCACCCTGTTTGCCCAAATGAATTTCTGGTCTAGGGTGTGGTTTCTGGCTGGAAATGTTCTCCACACAGAAAGTAATAAATCACAACCTAAGAGCAAAATGCAAAACTGTCTTCTTAACAGCAGCAAGCGAGTGCTCCATTGAGAGAAAGCTGGACCCACCAACGATGATTGAACCTGCTGTGAAAAGATGATAAGAAGAAGAAATTTAGGTCGGAGGAGTGTGCATTTTACTGATTTCTGGGTAATGAAGTCCTTCAAACTTGCTTCAAACAAATTGAAGCAGTTGGGGCGTCCTAGTGGCTCAGTTGGCTTGGATAAGGCAGATACCATGTAACCCTGATGTTTTTTTTCCCTTGATCTATCTAATCAAGGCAAAAACGCCAAAGAAGTTAGCATCAAACATCAAACAGTTACCTCCTACTGCCACTTGTGGCCGCCAAAGTGCAACATTGTCCAGTGCAGCTTTAACCCAGGTCATCCAGTTGATGGATAGTCTCTTTAAGTACTAGCCCACCCTGCAGCCTCAAAATCTTGGCAGCAGTTGTGTGTGTGTGTATGTGTGCAGTGTTGTGTGTTTGTGTTCACATTCCAGTGTTTGTGCGTGTCAAAGGGTTACAATCTGAGGAAGCGCCTGGTCTTGGATGAATTAAAGGCCATTATCAACCAACAAGGCTGGTCATACATGTGAGTGGGGGGTTGGGGACATGACAGCTCACGGGGCTGCGAGGGGAAAAAAGGCGAAAAAAGGTCAGTCTATTCATCCGCATAGAAAGATCGCCTTGTTATGTAAGACCTTCCACTGTCTCTCTGGACCTCTCTTTCTTCTGTTCCCTCCTTCGCGGACGTGAGAGAGAGGAGAGCGAGACAAGGCAAGGTTGTCATCAGCGGCTTGGAGATCTTTGTTGATGTTTTGGTCGTTGTCACTGTCGGGAAGCCATGAAGTGAAGGAATTGGAATAGAATTCAATAAAATACAATAGAGGGTCAGAAGGCCAGAGCTTTGGTGTGGTGTCCATTCCACTGCCGCAGGCCACAGACAGGCTAATTGGTCAGATTGAGACAGTCAATAGCAGACAGTGCTTATTTTCCACATTAATTACCTGATTTATATTCCAAGCTAGCCTCTGCCATGCTGTTTCATTAGCGCAAATTACACTAATGGGAGCTACAACTTAACTGAATCCATTAAATTGACTTAAATTCAGTCTTTATTTACCGAGATGAACTTCACATTTGCATGGTTTCCTTGAAAAACGCATGCTTGGATCTCATTCAAAAGGAAATGATAAAAATATGTAGAGTATAATTCACATTTACATTGAATTAAAGTGGTCGGAGTTATAATAATAGAGGTTAATATGCAGAGACAGCTGTGATTACTGCTATGCATCAACCTCTGTATCTTTATGACATGCAGTATAGGAATTGTTGCTATCTTTTTAATCAAGTCTTCATTCTGCGCTGGAGTAATAATTCACACATGGCTGGCAGATAACAGCCAATGGGAACAGGACCCTGAAGCAATCTCATTGGTTGTCAACCCTTGGTTCTTTTTTCCCTCCCTGAATCTCCATCAAGTCACCTTCGACCCACCCCGTCACATCAAATGCACGACATTCACCTTGGCTTTACATGCACACACACACACACACACACACTCTGCCTCTATAATCCATCCTTCACTTGCTGTCAGAGTGGCATTGATTGACAGCTGCAGGTAATAACTGGATTTTAACCCTTTCAGCGCTGCTTCGGCTCATGGCAGGATGTAGGAAAACAGGGAAAGGATGTGTGCGGACAGTGTGTGTGTGTGTGTGTGTGTGTGTGTGTGTGTGTGTGTGAGGAGGTGTGCTAACCCAGCCCCTCAATAGAAAATATGGAAATGCGTAATGAGCCCATGTCTCTCTGCCCTCCAGCCCCCCCATCCCCCACCGCTTCTGCCCCGAGGCTGTGGTGAATAATCACCCCCAACCCCCCACCACCACCTCCCCTTAGCCTCCATCCATTATTCAATACCCCACAGTGTGTGTGTGGATGTGTGTGTGTGTGCTGTGTGTGTGTATACATGTACCTGTGTGGAGCCTATGTATGTTCATGTGTGTGTTGCATATTTCCTTGTGTTTGTATGCGTCTGTAGGCATGTGTATCTGTGTATGTACATGCTTATGCATGTCTGTGGGATAGAGTGTGTATGTGTGTGTGTGTGTGTGTGTGTGCATATCTATGAATGTCACCATTGGCTGATAGATGAAGGGGGTTGGTGGGACAAATGTCAGCCTCCCTCTGATTATAGGTAAGGCGTGACTCTCATCATAATTTAGCCTGAGTCTAAATTTGATTTTGTAGAGTTTATCACTACAATAAAGAGCAAAGACTGAGCAAAAATTTCCATAAATTTATTTGGAAGCCATATATTAAATGAATGAAATCACACCAGGAGAGCATATGGGACCAATTTTCCTGCTAAATTGATGGGATTTTACTTATATAATGTTTTTCAGCACTTGCAAGACAATTTAAGAGATTTACAAGAGATTATGTCCTCTAAAATGTTATTAATCTGTAAGTAAAGAGTTCATGATTGCCTGTTATGTCAGTAATTAAGACATTTAAGAGAGATTATATCCTCTAATATGTTACTATTCTGTAAGTAAATGGTTCAAGATTGCCTTTACTTACAGTAACATTCAATAGTAACTTCTGCTGTCACACATACAATCATTTTGTCAGAGTAGGAGTCACTTTTCCTAAATGGTGGATATGAAACTATCTAATAATATATCTAATAATGTCTGATAATTTATCAGACCAAAACAATAATATGTTGTCAGTCATCAGTCGTTGCTCCACTTTGTCCCTAGACGTTTAATTGGGGTTAGGGTTATGGGAATGGTACAGTGGAGAGCCTCTGGAGAAACAGATAAGATTAATATATTTTGCAGTGTGCGTATTCCGATCCCAATTGTTTTCTGATTGATGGCTTGGCCCTATTTGCCCTACCAACTCTCATTGTCTGCACTGTGAAACTCATTGTCACTGGATTACAACCCTGTCCTCTACATGCCTCTCTGTCCCCAGTCATCCTCTCATAGTCTTGTCCTTTGCTCTGAACTCACTGTTCTAACCAGTGGAATGACCCCTCTGTGAGACACACACACACACTGTAAAGCCTCACACTTCAGTACAGATCTTTAGTACAGAGTGAAAGAGAGAATGTCCCTTTCACTCATGATAAGGTCACTAAGAGAGCTGCTCATTGTTGGGAAACACAAAATCTTCCAAAATTCCTCCTAAAAACCAGCAAAATCTGGTTAAAATGACAATACTTCGAGTTGTATCTTTGTATCTGCGGATATAAAGACGGAGAAAGAGAAAGAGAGAGATACAGGAACCGTAATTGATTCATGGAACGGTCCACACAATCATCCTCTTGGGAGCAGCAGTGCTGACTCTTGGCTTTTTATAGAGGATCAGTAATAGAGAAACCTTATGGAGAGACAGATGGGGGGAGAGAGAGAGAGAGAGAAATGGATGGGCATGTAACCAAAGAGAGGACAGCAAGAGGGCATGGAGAGAGTAGGTACATCTTTCTTTTCTTTGCTGCAGAATGGGACAGACAGACTCACAAGGATGAAATAATTCAGCTACCCTTGGAGAACAAAGCTTGAAAAACCAACACATTTTGGCTGAAATAGCCAAATAGTTCCTAAGGAAAACCCGGACGAAGGCCACTACACCTGAAACATGTTGGTATTCATCAAACATTGGTATTCGGTAGGAACCCTGATGAATGCTATCACAGCCTAAAGGCCTTGGTATTCGTCAGGTGTTGGTATTTATGAGGTTTTGGTGTACCTCAGGAGCCCTAACAAAGGCTACAACCAAAATGCACTGATATTTGCCAGGTTTGGTGATCGTCAAGTTTTGGTGTTTATTAGGAATCCTGACGAAGGCCATTGCAGCCGAAACGTGTTGGTATGTGTCAGGTGTTGGTATTCATCGGAAATCCATCGGAAAATCGGAAAAGGCTGTTAGCTAAAGTGTGTTGATATTCGTCGCCAACTTCAACGACGGCTGTTACAGCCGAAACACGTTGATATTTGTCAGCTGTTGGTGTTTGTGAAGCGTTTGCATGCATTGGGTGTTGGTATTCAATGGGTGATGGTATTCAATGGGTGATGGTACTCAATGGGTGTTGGTATTCATTGGGTGCTGATATTCAATGGGTGCTGGTATTCAGTGGGTGTTGGTATTCATTGGGTGATAGTATTCAATGGGTGTTGGTATTCAATGGGTGTTGGTATTCATTGGGTGCTGGTATTCAATGGGTGTTGGTATTCAATGGGTGCTGGTATTCAATGGGTGTTGGTATTCATTGGGTGCTGGTATTCAATGGGTGCTGGTATTCATTGGGTGCTGGTATTCAGTGGGTGTTGGCATTCAATGGGTGTTGGTATTCATTGGGTGTTGATATTCATTTGGTGTTGGTATTCAATGGGTGCTGGTATTCACTGGGTGTTGGTATTCACTGGGTGTTGGTATTGTTGAGGAGGTGATTTCAACCGGAATGAATCGCTATTCATCAGGCGTTGGTATTCTTTAGGAATCTTGATGAAGGCTGTTACCGCTGAAATGCATTGATACATATTTGTAAGCCATTGGTATTCTCCAGGCTTTGGTATACCTCAGGAATCCTGATGAAAGCGATTACATCCGAAACACGTAGGTTTTTAACATAACTGTAAAGCTTCGTTCTCTGAGAATAGCTGAATCATTTAATTATTTCGGTTCGTTTTGACTCACACACCTCGGAAGAGCTACAATGTTGCAACAGATTGACACAATGACACACTAACAGTTAGATAGACAGACAGGAAGAAATCCCTCTGACCAATCTTATCACCCATCCCATCCAACCCCAAACAAGAGCCACTGATGTTAATTTCACTGCAGAGCTCCATCCAAAATAAGTGGCAAGAGAAAGAATAGGGACATTACATGCTTACCCTCCCCCTGCTGACACACACACATACACACACAAACCCAGCAGTGTGGGACCCCAGCGCAGCATTACATAACAAATATCTACTGGATCCATTGGGACTTCATGTTCCCTCTCATTATAGCCATACATCTCTAATAACACTTCTACCAAAGCATTTTCATTCCACAATATTTTATACCTGTTCTGAGAAAATGTGCTTCCCAAAATTCATAATCGCAATCCCATCCTCTAAAATGTTACTATTCTGTAATGAAAGGTCATAAGATACTGTAGGCTGTACAGTACAACTGTAGTTTCATGCCAAAATGCTATATCATTTTGGAAAAAAGTGAACACAGATTATATTCTCCAAAATTCTGTATGGAAAGGGGTCAAGATAGCTCACTCTTGTTTATTTTTGTTTTTAATATTTTGATTGTAAATGGAATTACAGTACATAGACACAATTTAAGAGATATTTATGAGAGATTATATCCTCTAAAATGCAATGTTCAAGATAGCGTATTACTTCAGGAATATTCAGTACTTTTACTTTGCAGGAGCAGGAGTCATTTTTTCAATTAGTGGATATGAAACTCCTTTTTGTTCTATATGTGAATGTGTGATGCTTGGCCCATGTTTTATTCTGTATGTACAAATACCCCCATATCATAATTCATCATCGGAATCAGATTTATTTCTTCTCCTGGTGACTGCGATGTCCGTGGTTTTTAAAAACATGTAGTCATTGCATAATCGCTCGGACCGCGATTCTTGAAAATAAACAGCAGCTGCAAGCTTAGCGCACACACACTCACACGCATACTCACACATACACACACACTTATCCATGCACCCATATGTAACACTCACATATGGTGCGGAAGATGATGGATGAGAGTGAGGAACTGACCAGATGTTCCCTCCTAGGGATTTACTGTCTAGAGTATAAATACTATATTCATCCTTTCATAAGCAGATCCATCCATCCATTCACAGGTAGATATTACAGCATGTTGTTGACCTAAGCTGCACGTGGAAACAAATCTGTATTATCTGTCATGTATCAAACTGTTAGAAGCTGTGATGCAACGAGGGTTTGACCGATACTGATGAGGCTGATATTTTTGGATGGAAGCATTCTGATTTTCTGCCAATATTCAATATCTTTGACCATTTTCATGCCAAAAAATCAGTTCAATTTCCCCCTGAATTGTATTCTTAACAGGGCAGAAAAGCCTCTGAAACAGCATTTAGATCATCATGGGACACTAAAACTCTCCATTAAAAACAATAACTAGAAGGGCACTCGGAGAGCGCAGAAGGTTCGTGCTATTATTGCTTGTTTGTGAGTCGGATCCGGATCTGCTCCAAAATTTTATGGGTTCTTCCTTGACCCATGCTACACCCTTCCACGAATATTCATGAAAATCGGGCCAGTAGTTTTTCTGTAATCCTGCTAACAGACAAACAAACAGACAAACAAACAAACAAACGGCACCGAAAACATAACCTCCTTGGCGGAGGTAATAAGGATTATATATATATTAATAAAACATATTCATGCATACTTGTGTAGAATCTGATCAAAATGTGGCATTAGAATCAGCTCAGGTTAGACAACCAGTGTAGCATTGATCAATTCTACAATAAATATGTAATAAATCAAACTGCATCATATCAGAGGTGGACAAGGCTGATTGGCTGATACCTGATTATGAATAAAAGGTCAGTATTGGCCCAATATATCAGTGTAACCTTAGATACAGCCATGGCCAGATGATGCAACAAGCCTCATAAAGCCTATAAATCCTTTGGGGCAGGACGGGTGGTTTTTGATTAACAGGTTGGCTGAACACTAATCTGTTCCTGAGATATGGAAGAATTTCTCCCTGCCCAACTCTGACTGTGGTCTAAACCTGCTCCAGGCTGGAAGAGCTCCAGAGATCAGTTTTCTGGATCATGACAATATCCTTGACAGCCACATTATATATGCACACACATAATTATATATGAAAAAATCATTCATTCATTCATCTATATATTAAATAATAGTTATTATGAGTATATATAGTATATATAAGCGAAAACTAGTTTTAAGTACAAAGAAGAAGTGAAAGTGTTTGTATGTGTGTGTGTGTGTGTGTGTGTGCGTGCGCTGGCTCAATTCCCCCTATTGTTTCTCCTTATCACAAAGGTCTGATTCTGGGTCAGCAGAAAAGATTCCTCTATTTCTGTCCAGATAATCCCTGTGTGTGTGTGTGTGTGTGTGTGCATGTGTGTGTGTGTGTGTGTGTGTGTGTGTGTGTCAGGCGCAGTGTGCTAATACCTCCAGCACGTTACTCACTAATCCACTCAGAGTAGTCAGGACTGTCTTGCACTTGCGCCTTGTCCCCCCCATCTCACACACACACACACACATATACACACTTCCCTCCCGGGTTGGACACTGGGAGTCGTACGCACTTTTGGATATATTTCACCCTGGGGTGCCTCTGGACTGTTTGGGAGCACCCATGAGCGCAGGCATGGTGGTGGGAGCGGCAGGCCAGGTAAGCTGTGGCTAAGCTCAGATGGAGACACTCCGACTTGGTCGATGGGTCGCTCTATTCTGACCCAATGTGGGCGGTGCAATAGACTCCGATCGCATCTATGTAGCGGTCCGCTGGTACAAAGATTAGACTAAGAAATATAAGCTTCGCATTTATTTATGTGAGTCGTGTATTTTTTGCTGCTTTGGTATTTCCTTTCATAATGTTAACGTCAGTGAGTTTCAGTGAGGAAATGGATGACGGCTCAAGTCGGCTGGTCCACTTCTGGACACATCTTCGATATTAACCCTTCCTGCACTTTCACAATGTTTCAGGTAGCTGTAGGAATTGCAGTTTAGGCTTTCCAAAATACAGTGTTTCTTGTTCATGTCTGAGTTAATGTGTGATTTTCAAACGTATGTTTAAATATCTAGAGATACTTTGATATGTAGTTTCTCAAATACGTATGAATTCATGTCACCTGCCTTTTTGTAGGGACATCATTGAAGAAATTGGACCAAGCGACACAAAATCACGTCAGAGTGTGTGTCTTTGGAATTGTTAATGTGGCTAGCTAGCAAGGGCTAATTAGGTAGCATTAATACAAAATAAACAGAAAAAACTGAATAAAATGACTTCAGAGCTTACCCCAAAGATGGATGAAACCGTTCTTCAAGCATTGTTTTTGAGACATTAATTCCTGTAGTCTTTCAAATAGATTTTAGAGAACTGGGAAGCTTTGAATGGCCGGAATCAACTTCTTGTCCATTTTGCACTTCTCAGGCGGAACTATTGTTCATGAAATGAAATCACATTGGTAGGGTGTGGAAATCTGATTGGCTGTTGACGGCCGACGACCATGAAAAGTTCAGCTGTGGCCGACTTTTCTCAGCCGACAAGCTTGTTGAGCGTCCGCACATCGGTCGAGTTTCCCTGGTCGCTCAGTTCTATAAAAAATGAATGAACTTCTGGTGACTTGGTGATTGTGTTCGCAGTGTGAACGCATGGAAAGACTCAAGAGAAGCAATCCAAGACCATCAGCAGCTCGTATTTACGCTAAATCCAATATGGCATGAATGGGGTGTAACCCTCTGCATCCGAACGCACCCAAAATCTCTGGTTCCTATGCAGGAGATCGTAAAACTGAAAGCAGGACCGCAAAATGTTCTTGATCCACCAAATGGTTTGTTGTGACAAATAACAATTGGACATGAGCTGGTTTTCATCAGGTGTGTTCGAGACAGTAATCATAAGGGGTTATTGATAAAACCCATCGATCCTCATCCAGCACCAGTGAAAGAGGTGGATGTGCATATCACTTTATCTTATTCAGTCCTATGGTCTTTGGTCTAATTGCCGCTAATGAATTTCACTGAGATGTGCAGTCTTTCTGTTCGAAGCACTTAAAATGAATGCTCTCTCTCTCTCTTTCTCTATGTGGGACGTCTCATTAAAGTGTGTCAGTCCAGAGTGTTGTGGGCGCCTCGCAGGGCTTTCTCTCCTCTCTCTCAGAGGGAAACCGCTTCGTTGTCCCAGGTTTTTCCCCCTAATCCCCCTCATAACCAGGATCCCCTGCTCTGTCTTTTCACACCGGATTATAATCTCAGAGGCTCATTAGCAAAAGATTTATTAGACAAAAGCTATAAGGCTTTAACCAGGTCTTTGCATCAGCGTAACACTTTACTTCAAGTGGTGCTCGTAAGGCATTATAAGCACATTGTGAGTGCATGATAATTATTAGAATCAGAGCAGTGATGTGCAAAAAAATAAGGGATTGAATACGTTATGGGGCAACTGTATAGTTAATGACATGATATTGAACTGAATGTAATTTTCTGGTGTTTTTCTGAATATATTAAAGAAATGTTTTTCTATGTTTAGGTTTATAATCTGCTTGTACCCACAGTAATTCTTATACATTCTCTAATTGTGCTAAACACTAGGGAGGGAAATTATCATGAAATGAAAATATTCCTCATTTTGCTCAGCCCCTAAAATCCCCTTGAGGACCCCTTGGGGCCCCGGACCTCACTTTGAGAACCAAAGTACCATACAGTATTTACAGTGTACATTGTATTCTAGAGGGGGATTGATAGCCTGTATAACTGTATTGAGTGAGCACTCCACCTAGGGGCAGATCTGGGTAACTGTGTGTGTTGGTGTGTGTGTGTGTGTGTGTGTGTGTGTGTGTGTGTGTGTGTGTGTGTGTGTGTGTTTGGGGGCGGAGGGGTATGGCTCCATTCAAGATTTATTTACATACACCCGTCTAATGTCACTGTAGTGGGTGAATGGTCGAGCGCAACTGGGGCGTGTTAAAGGGGAACTGTACATACATGTGTGTGTGTGTGTGTGTGTGATGATGAATAATGCGTGGAGCAGTGAGGGGGGGCCGGCGATGGATGATGTCATCAGCGCCTCAGGGGAATTCTGGGACGGCTCATTTGGGTTGGGTGGGTGGGGCGCTGATGAATCGACTCCCCCCCCCCCCCCCCCCCCTCTCTCTCTCTTTCATTCTCTCTATTGCTCGCTCTTTTGTGTCCAATATCACAAGACTATGACGAGATGTGGATGCTTGATTGTTTCATTTATCACATCAAATACATTCAAATAATGGTGGAGGGGAGGTATTATGCACCTGCTTATTCAGACACACACACACACACACACACACACACATACACATGCACAATCTCGTCACTTTGAGCTGTTTTTGAACATGTGTGCACGTACACCGTATGTGTGTGTGAGTTCATTAGGTGAGGGCAGGTTGTGCTAATGAAACCCATGGGGATGGGTTATCCGTCACACACACACACATACACAAACACACACTCCACCCATGGAGCGCCCTTCTTCCGCCTTCCCTCCCTCCACTGTCGCCGTTGACTACGCCCCACAGCCTTGTTGCTAGGCGATGGGTAACCAGGGCGATGGAGAGCGGCCGCTACATAGTGGGTTAAGGTGTGTGTGTGTGTGTGTGTGTATTACTACAACTGATTAAAGGTGTTATACTTAGTTTTAGGCCAGTTATTGAGTGCTGAATATGGCAACCACAATATCATCATCATCCTCCTTTTCAACAACAACAGCAACAATACCTGACATAATGGAAGCATTTTGTCATGTAATAAACATATAAAATTATTATTATTATTATTTCAATTATTATTTGTCCCTCGGGTGCGTTCAGATGAGTGTGTGAGTGACTGTTAAACTGGTAAATTGCTAAATTGGTCCATTGTTGTGTGTGTTGGGTTGACACTATCTGTGTAAATGTAGCAGCAGGCACATTACAGCTCAATCTTACCAGCATCACAGTCATTTGGGCTGCTATGGCAATAAATTAGAGACCCTACCCCCTGTGGACCTATACATGGACACACACACACACACATACACACACAGTATACATACACCTTCCCCAACCCCCAGTGATTCCCCATGCTGACATGTCAGAGGTGAGGGATTGTGTTTAAGTGGTTGGGTGGAACCTCCATTCATGATAATACATAGCATATACCCCCCACAATGGAAACAATTAATACTCTAACCCTCCATTTGTACGCGCTACATATGTTTGTAATCACATTAAAATGCAGATTTTGACTGAGACAATGGCTGAGCTCTATAATGATGAATGTGTTATTTATATGGGAGATGATAGTGAGAGAGGCTAAGGCGTGGCTGGGTTAGCGGTGCCTCTTTGTCTGCGCTGCACCCCAAAGGACCCTCATGTCTTGGGAAACAAGCGCACCTACGGGGTAGTAGAGGGGTGTTTGTGTTGCTTGTGGCGTCGTTCTGTCTGGTGTGTGTGTGTTCATTAGAGGTGTGAAGATGAGTCACATACAGCTGCAAATTTTCCTTTCTGTCTGTCATCCTGTGTAACCATCATAGAAGCAGGCGGTGCATTTCTGCTGCGCTGTTACTCCACCACTATGCTGGAATTCATACTTTTGTGTACTTTTCCATTGCTCCAGTTGAATTTAAAGGTGCTACGTGTAGTGTTTTAATGTCAATAACTCATTGCCACATTGATTTTTACACAATAGTATAATTACTGTAAATAAACAAGACCATTGCAAAGAAGACTGGCACCCTCTACCGGCCTCTACGCTGCATTTTACATTGTGTTCCAGTGGGTCAGATTTGGCAGGAAATCAGCTGGATTGCTTTACGGCACAAAAAAGGAAAGATAAGTAATAAACAACTTTATTGCAGTTCCACTATTCTGACTGCATAGTTTCTACTTCATGTTAGCTTACCTGGTCAGAATCGGCTCTTACCCTTTTTCTTACTCTTCAAAACAAGTACACCCAGAGCGACGCCAGGGAGGGGAAGGGGGGACAAGTAGTAGCATCGTCTTTGCGACAGAAAGCAACAGGGTTTATGGGAAATGTGGTTTTAATGTTGAAAGAAACTAGCAAACTAACAAAACCACTGCTGCGAGATAGAGGCTACCAATTGTCTCTACCATGGTCTCATTTGTTTAGATTATACATGACATATTGATGTTTAAAATGCTACATGTTGCACCTTTAATATGCCCAAGTGCTGGGATTGTTGGTTGGTATGTGTATATAACCCCCTTATGCTGTTTTCTTATTTATATCCTATTCTTCTTTGATGTACCCTTTTACTATTTCCTGCTGCAACGGCCCAATCTCTCCAGGGGGCTCATTAAATTTTCATCTATTCTAATCTAATTTAGAGGGGATTGTTGGGAAAATACTAATGCAGGATCGTGTCAGAAAGGGTGAAGGGTGGGGTTAGTGTGTAGAAATTAAGCAACAAGCCACGAGAGGCCGGGGCTTAAAATGATTGTAGAACAGCTAAGAGGCGTTAAATAGAAGCAACACCAAAAATGTCACCTTGCCATGGTCAAGCTAATATTTAATCAATCAGTGACAACAGGTTTCGGTTAACAGTGATTTTAGAAAAGTGAACAGGGATTGTTAGGCATAAAACCCTCTTAGCTGTTTTAAAATAACTGTAAATCAAATAACTGTAATGAACTGTCATGGCCTGGAGTGGCTTATTGCTTTTATAAAACTACAGTAACACAGTAATGACAAAAGAACGCAAATGTTCGAGAAATCTTTTATTTTTGAAGATGATATAATTATATAATTAATAATTTTCTGCTGAGCAGTATAGTCCTAGAACAGTAGCCAAACAAAGAGGTTGCAGAGCGACACATTGATTTCTGTTTGAACGGTGACTTTCGGTTAGAGCATTAATATTTAAATGAACTGTTTGGTCAAAGGCATGCGTTTATATAATGTATTATTATATATCATCACTGTTATTCAGGTCAAAAGTGTGTGTTAACGTGGCTCAGCCAATCAGAGCTGAGGAAGGCAATTATCAGCTTTTACGACTGTTTCTAAGTAATCAACTATGCAGATGATGTTAACTAAATATTCCCTCTCTGTTTCTTCTCTTCTAGGTAAGTTCAAATGGACTGGGGCAAACCTTGGGACCAGGGGCTTATTGTAGGTACTGTTGAACTGTTTCTAATGCATCACTGATAGGATGCAGCCGGACCTGCTCTTGGTTGTATAGATTTGAACTCTTGTATAAGCACATCTCCAGCTGAGTAGTAAAAGCTGTGTGTGTGTGTGTGTGTGTGTGAGACTGAGTCTGTATGTGAAGTGATGCTGTGTGCTGCACAGTTCTTGTCAAGGCAGCCAGATGGCCCTCAGGGTTAATCCATCACTACTGTCTTCATCCACACACACACACACACACACACACACGCACACACACACACACACACACACACACACACACACACACACACACACACACACACACACACACACACTCATGTTGTTTACTCTCACATTAGCAGTGACCTCAGTTATATATTGCAGTATCTATATCTGAGGTCAGGACTCGCACTCCTTGATAAGACCAATGATCTGTGTCCCATATTACCAAACCAGCACAATCTGTGGATTTAGACAGTGTGGTAATGTGATGGACGAGTTGTATGGCATGACGCAATTTGTTTTCTAGAGGATCCGGTAGTTACCAGCAGATTGGAGATAAACCTCAGAGTGCTGATGAAACAGACAGGGATCAGGCAGATTTTGACAAATTGAAGACATTAGCGCAAAACAATGGCAGGACGTCTAGGGGGAAAAGGGATGAACGCAACTATTTAAGTAAACTTAATATGGATTTCTCTACTGACAGTAGCAGAAAATAGACCAGAATGCAATGGACCAACAAAGGGTGTGACTCGCTTTTTTTCGACTGCAAAAACTGTCGCTCAACTATCGCTATCACTCTTTCTACCTACATGTAAAACCCACAGCTGAATGGAAAGTTCATGTCCCTTGTCTCAAAGTTGTCTAAAGGCATTCTGGGAAATGCTGGAAATTACTAAATGAAGAAGTAGATGAGGCAGATTGAGGAAAAGTGGAACACCAAAAAGTACAAGACTCCTGGAATGCACTGAATGTCACAGATTGATGATTTATGACAAGGTGGAATTAATAATTTTCATATAAATAAGTGTCCCTTTTGCTACTCTTGATTGCTATTTGATAGAACCCAATAGTGATGGCTACTTTTTGCAGTGTACAAAAATGAAATGGACTCAGCTCAGGCTTGCACTCGAATTTTAGACTTTTGTGTTAGGCCAGTCCCAAGTCTGGCTCTACTATTCAGTTGTTTTGATAGTGACGTCTTTTCTCTTGACGCTCGTAACATGTGCGACCCGTTAGCATGTTGATATGTTTCTCCTAATCGTCTTTCATGGCCAGCCCTCCTCTCTGACCTAATTACCTGAGCTGAGTAGCCCTCTAAGGTCAGGGGTCACCGCACTGTCAGGGTCATACACTACTGACCAAGAAGAGGAGGTGTTGAATTATACTTGTTCGAAGTAAAAAAATGTGTGAGTGCTTGTGTATGTACGTACTAGTGTGTGTTTGTGAGAATATGTAGGAGGATGCGTAAGGAAGGTATAAGCAGCTGTAGGCTCTTTAATCACTTTGAGACCCTCAGCAGATTACTAGTATAATACTAACACCTCTTCCTCCCTCCCTCCCTTTGTTAGTCAGGATTTGGATGGGATTAGTTAACCAGGCAGACTGAGCAGAGCAACCTTTCTTAGTACTGCTGCTGTAGGTTAGACCAGGACTTGCACTGACGGAGCATAAAACACACAAATGTTTTATGGATTCCCATATGTACACATTAAATGCGACTGTATGTGTTTGCTTGAGAACTTTTAATTAACAAAAATGGTTCGATATAGTTTCAGGAAATGGTTCTTTGGACTTGTACCACAGCAGAACCCTTTAAGAACTCTTTTAGAAAGGTTCTCTATAGCACCGTGCTCAAATGCTTCTACATAGGATCTAAATGGTGTTGTAAAGAACCATTTACGAATGCATGAAATGCTCCAAACGAGCAGTTGACCAGCAGTAAAGCAGCTTTTTAAGACCAACACTGGCAAGTCATTCTGCCCTCTATATAGGAACCGCTACCCTACCCAATGGACTCTTCATGAACCCTACTTTTTCTGGGTGTATTGCTGACATTCATGCATGTCTGCAGCTTCATTGCTTCGGCAGTGCTCCTTGTAAATGGTTGTTTTATTGCTGCTGCTTGCCTACAGCAGCTCTCAATGGGCTGTGAGATTAATGTGCATGCTTTGACTGTACGGACCTGTAGAAGCGCCGCTGTGCGAGCGATTGAATGGTGATCTATAAATTCTGCGAGATGCAAACACAGGCAAGGATTTATGCACTCTTACACACATTGTGAGCTTAGAATTATAGGGTTCTATCTGACTTGTTTTTGATTGAAATTGAGTTATCCACATATTTGTGATTTTTGAATGTTACTATGTGCTTGTGTGGTGTTATTTGTTTTTTAAAAGAACCTTTTGGGGTTAAATATTTAAAAAGAAGGTGCGTAAGAGTTTTGCCACCTGAGATGTCAAATCTTCCCTCCTTGACTCTACCTAGACCCAATTTCTGTACAAACCAGTGTTGTAACATTTTCAAAATCATGCAAGGAAATAGCAGTTACAACTATATTTACCCCTGTCTTGTTGGCCTTCTCTTTGACACCCCCAGAACCATTGGCCTTTCTAATGTTAACCCCCATTCAGCAACCACAGCATTTTCATAGAGGGTTAATAAACTCATCCCATCCACCCCAGCCATGAAGTTTACTCTGATCTGACCATTAACTCAGTGTCAGGCTGCTTCCTCTTCCCCCTCAACATGGTAATCCCACTCCTGCCACTAAGTACCCCCCTGGGGGCTATAGATCCCCTAGTCAGCACTCTCCAAATCTTCCAATCTAAATGCCGCTCCATATACAATCTGTTTTATGTACTTCAGGATGTGTAGACTGCTGGTATTTGCATATGCTATTACATAAAAAAGCTGACTCTGGTGTGATGGGAGTGGGTGATGTTGAATTGTAATGACGGGCCAGGCCATGAGGTGGCGCCATGGGATTGAAAACTGAAAGGGGTGAGGCCATGGAAAAGATGTAGCAGTCACTAGATGCTTACATACAGTGTTAAGGGAGAGGTGGAATATAGAGAGCGGTGCACAAGGTGGATGTTGCTGCCTGTCTAAAGAGTATTACATATCTATTGCAACATGACAATAGTACAATATGATGCTGATCTCTGAAACATATAAATCGATGATGATTGGCTGGGTATGCTGCATTACACTCTGGATTGTAGACATTGCTGTTATTGTCAGTGAATAGATACTGTTGCATTCCTTCTGTACTTCTTGACAAATAATTTCTAGCATCAAACATACACACATAATCCTTTGGTGACTTTTCAATGCCTTGCCCAGGCAGCATCATTTCAGCACCATGGACAGGGATTTGTATGCAAAGAGGCACCGAGCACTGTCACATTCACTTAAGGTTGTTTTAAAATCAGTAGCTACAGTAGTGAATGCATATGGGGGTTTTCACATTAGCCCTCCCTCTTAGTCAGACCTTCTGTCTATGCCTTATATAAGGTATATACTGTATTGTACTGTATTGACTGGGACAAACCGTGGAGCTATGAGGTCAGATGAGAAGGATGGAGCTTTTAGATGTTAACTAATAATGGAAGCAGTTAGCGTTCAGTGGCCCCTTGGTTTAATTAAATTTGTTTGATTGGTTTGGTTCTACCATTCTTATCTCACTCTTTCTTCCACTGTATCCACCTCTCCACCTCTCCACCCTCTCGCTCTCTCTCTCTCTCTCTCTCTCTCTCTCTCTCTGTCTCTTTGTCAGACATCAGTGATGACAGAAGTGTTGGGTAAATCTGATGCCAGATCATGCAATATTTTCCATCTCTGCTATGCAGACCCATTGTGTCATGCACGTGGGGACACAATACAGCTGACATGTACATGAAAATGTCTGAAAGCTGTAATATACATCTAAATAACAATGGTAAGCATTCGACTGCTGTGTATTTGCTGATGCGGTTTGACCATTTTCATGACTATGAGCTAAAAAGTGTAAGCATCAGAAAAAACTGACATTCCTGTGTTGTGTGTGTGTGTGTGTGTGTGTGTGTGTGTGTGTGTTCGCTCCGGAGCTGTGAAATCTGCCGTAGCAGCTCCCAGTCATCAAGACAGACTGTACCATTTCCACCCAATGCTGGGGGGAGGGTGGGCTGGGCAAAGACGCCGACTGATGTCCGATTGGCACCCCCTCTCACTTCTCTGAAGGTGGTACCTTCCTCTCTCTTTTTCCAAAGGACACTGAGTGGTGCTTTCGTTTCCCCTCCCACCTATCGTTTTCTCTGACTCCTTCCCCTCTCCTCCTTCTCTGCCACCCCCCCCCCTCAACCACCACCCACCCCCTCGGTGCATGATTAGTGGGGAAGTCGTGCATTCGGATGATTGGAGTCCAAATCTGAGGCTTCCCAGCTTCCCGTAGCATCTGCTGCCACCTCTGCAGCTCCAGGGGGAAGGGAGGGGTGGAGCTCTGTCCCTGTCTCTCTCTCTCTCTCTCTCTCTACTCTTCCATCCTATTGGTCTTGTATCTTACCTCTGGTGGCGTGTATTGGCCCACCCACCCCTTTTCTCTCTCCTTCTACCTCTCTCTCTCTCTCCCTCTCTATTTCTCTCTCTCTCTGTCAGATGCAGTTTTCCAGGCAGTGGGTAGGGAGGCTTGGACCAGACACTCACACTCCCTCTATCAGTGAAGGGAGCGGGTGGGTTAGAGGCATAGACAAGGATAGTAGCGCTGCCTCTATCCTCTCCTTCCTCTTCGTGCCTTCCTCCTGTACTTTTTCTGCAGACGATTTGTCCTTGGGCAAAAAAACAGAAAGTCACCTGGCAGGAGAAGAGCTTGTTTCCTTAACCGTCGGATGGCTAGCCTCTCTGCGAGTCAGGCGAGCTTTGTGAGAAGATTTCTCAAAGTGGTCTGGTAGATTTCGTTCCCTTTTTTCTTCGGGCGGGAAAGGTGCGAGGCGAGAGTGGGCAGCCATGGCGCACGCCGCGGCTCACCTTAAGAAGGCCCGGTCGGAGATGGAGCAACCTCCGGACCTGAAGGCTCTGGAGAAAGCGAGGGAGAGGAGGAGGCGTTCCCGGGAACGGGCCGAGCGCAAGCGCAAGGTACTGGGAAGACTGGGTAGACTGGAATAGACTCACTGACATCACCCACCTATCCATCCCTTCCCGCTGGTGCTGGAGTCGTACTGCTTCTGATCATCCCTCCACATCATCATCATCATCATCAAAGCGTCACCTCACCATTTAGGAATGAAGAATACTTTTCGGGGATATCATGTCATCATCAAGGATTGTCCGTGTCACCACCTCCACTACCTTCACCTCATCCTTCATCATCATCTACAGCGGTGGTTCTCAACCATGTTCCATCGAGGGTGAAGAGTGTTCAGGTGTTCATTCGAACCAAACACTGATTTTTCACTGATTAGCACACCTTCAACCAGAGAGGGAGGAACTTGTTCACGGAATCAGCTGCTGAAATGAAAACCTGAACACTCTTCGCCTTCGATGGCTCGTGATTGAAAACCATTGATCTACAGCACATAACTGTGAAAGACGTCATCATACCACTGTTATCCATTGTCCATCTTCTCACCTAACGAAACACCAATCACTGTAACCTACACAGCCATAATGATAGATTCCCACCATGATCAATGCTCCTCCTGATGTACGATCACATGTACCTTTGACCGATCTTTGTCAGAGTGGTGGCATTTTCATCCGTCAGTCCATTCCACTCATCATTCTGTCGCCATGCACCTGCCACAGTATTATAAATGACCATTGTTCAAGTCATCAGTCACTCTCCGGGCTGTCCCCAACCTTTCTTGGGTGGGCGCCACCCTAACATTCCATGTCCCATGTCCAGAAAAGTAACCACAAATAAATACCTCTGCCCCTCTTCCTACCTACGCAGAGCTCTCCTCTGGTGCATTGCTAGGCTGCGCAGTGTATTTTCACAGTCGGTTTGCTTCAGGAATGCTTTTGGTCTATAGATGCACACAGTGTCTTCTCATGCAATACCATGAAATGCATACTACTGTGGACTTACTTATGGACGATGATGTTTTTACGTGGTGTTTTGTTGGTACGAGATCCAATGTTGAGGCATTGCGCTTTATGCTCATGGTCAACGACTTTATAGCAAAGGGTAAAGCAGTGTGTGTGTGTGTGTGTGTGTGTGTGTGTGTGTGTGCTTCAATATGTGCATTATGCAGTGAGAGATTACTGTAGTTTGTTTGGTTGTGTTTGGTGTTTGGTTGCATAGACATTCTCAATCTCACTGAGCAGAATTGATCTTGATGTCATTATAATGTGTATTTATTGGCAGCCCTCCCATCTTGCACCTTGTGATGTTTAAAGCAAAAGAATAGACAGAGACACACTTGCGTATTAACATACCAAGTACTGTCAACTTGAGTCAATCCCTAAGATTGTTTAAAATGGGAAATACCAGAGTTTCTGATGACATAGGGCAGTCTAAGCAGTATTTGGGAACATGACCAACCCTCTCCCATAGCTATAAACCCAGACTCTAATCTGTGATGCTATACCTGGAGATATACCATGGACACCAATGACTTGGAGACTAGTTTTCTAGATACTGTCTGAGGTTTTACATCCAAATGAGCTTTGTTCAGTTCACTTTTTGAGCAGATAATAGACTCTTAGCACAAGAGAATTTCCCTATCTTTCCACTATCTTTCCATCTTTTCTAATTCATTGTCTTTTCCTTCTGGTTATTGGTAACAGTCGTTAATCTAATCCCAGACCATCCTATGGCATCAAAATAACATCGGTCAAAGCTGAAACTCAGTGGTGACCTTTGTACTTGTGTGAGTGAAGAGCTGTTGTGTTGTTTTAGTGTTTTCCCCGTCCCTTCCTCCCGATGCTGCTGTTATTATTGACTGGGCTGCTAGGGAGATTATCACATGGGATTATCGGTGTGCTCTCTCTCTCTCCATAATGGCAGATGTGGCCAGCACACACGACCACATACACACACACACACACACACACACACACACACACACACACACACACACAACCATTCATGCGCGCACCTAAAAGTGATTAATAGATTCAATTTGGTGGATAGTCCGCCAAGCACCCGAGGGCAGACATTTACTTCACAGAAAGACACACACACTGCCGTCAATTCACAATTTTATCACCAGCAAGCAGCCGCCATGCTGAAAAACAATTAACCCCATGTAAGTGGTGCTTAGGTGGCGTTCAGAGGCCTTGGCCTGGGCAGCGCATCAACAAAGTGCTTCATTATGAAATGCTGAAACACTCTCTGATCATTCATAATCTCAGATTTCCCCTCCAATATGTCATCGCGAATGCACGGCCCTTCTCACATCACCTATTATATAACAAAGCACAGAAAATGCCATTCCAAAGACGGTAATACCCGGAATGTCTCGGCTGAAAGGCCGGAGAAGGCGACCCTCACGTGCTTGCCGGTTGCTCTTTAAATGGCCATGACTGGTGACAAGCTGGTGACCCCAACGCAGCCTCCTCCTGCCTCACCATCCTCCCTTCCACCAGGATTTGCATAAATTACAGAAATCTTAATGAGGTGAATTCATAATATGCATCATAGTAAGCAGTATCAAACTTATGAAAATTGCATGAGTCTTTTAAGAGGGGAAATGCCTTTGCCTTGTGATGATCACCGACTGGAGGTCACAGTTTACCTACCTTTTTATTTACCACTACATCACTGTTTATTGCCAAAAATAGTTGGTGCAAAGCATTTTACTCTCACAGTGAGAAATACTTTTCCTGTGGATGGATGTGAATGTCATATGTGATGCCTAGTAATGTTAACACATCATCAGTGAAATCCATCTTTGTCCCCATGCATCTTGGGAAAGACCCAAGTCATACTTCTAATCTACAGTACCGTCTAGATCAGTGGTTCTCAAAGGGACATCCAAAGGTCCTTGAGGGGGTTCCAGGAGATCTTGAGGGTGTCCAGAGGTTCCCCAGCAAAATGAGGAATAGTTTAATTTCACTGTAATTTAATTCACTTGAAAATATCCCAGTTAGACAATGTATAAGAATGACTATTGTAATCCTAGGTTTCACTCACTCCATGTACAGTGTAGACAGTTCTACAACTCAATACTAAGCCAACAACAAAATTCTTCCTATGTGGGTCCCTGGGACTAAATCTTCATAAAATGGGGGTCCATGGCCCTGTGGGTCTATTTGGGGGTCCATGACATGAAAACATTAAAGCACCCCTGGCCTAGAACCAATGTTATAAGCTCACCTGTAATCAGAAACAGCCAATTTGAATTAATGGCTACCAACAGTTAGTAGAGTTTGGGCCAGTACATTAAATTGCTGCTATGTTCTGTACAGTATGTTCTCTCTGTGTGTCTATCTTTCTCTCTCTCACCATGTAAACATGTGTCTCTAGGGAGAGGACTAATTTGCCATGCACTGCCAGCTTCACGTCACAATAGAACTTGATGAAGTTCTCTTGTTGTACTTGTATTGGCAGTTGGCAAGACATAGCAGATGCTGTAAAAGGGGTGTCGGTGGAGGGATGGCTGTCATTTCATTAGTCCAACTTTCATTAGTCTCCAGACACATTAACAGGATGGGAGAGGGCAGCGGTGAATGTGTTTGGCATGCATCTGAAATCCAAAGGCACCTTATGAGCCTGTGAAAGTCAAAGTGTGTGTCTTGGAGAATGTATAATGTACATTCCTTCAGGTCCGAAATGTATGGTTCGACTACACATGCACTGCAGAATAGGACAGTCAAGTCAATACATGTTTTGCTCTCAACCATCACCACCTCAATTCCATTCCTAAGGTTGTTTTCCAACCACATTTTGGTAGAAATGTTCACGTATTCATCTGTTAGCTAAACACACAGTGGGACACACTGAGATACACATCTGTTTTACAACACAGTCCTGTGCATACTCTAACTACTCTAACGAAAAATCACTATAACATTTCTATAGGGACTTAGAGTGTCTGTGGTACTCAACAGAGGGAGGTGATGTAATTCACCCACTGGCATCTAGTGTCTGGTTTGCAAAAACATTTTTGTAAAAACATCTGACTTGCGCACTAGCTAACATATCTAAGCTAGCGACAGTAGTGGCTAGTAGTTAACATTAACATTGGTTGCATTGCTAAATGAGCCAGCTGGCTAGTTAGCTAGCTAACAGTTTGTTCAGGTTAACTTAGCTGACTCTTCTCAAACTACAACTCAGAGCATTTTGGAGTAGAGACTAGGCTAAAGACATTTTACTGTGGTTGCTAGGAGGTTGGTGATACAACTGCAAAGCCTCTTTAGTGAGTTTATAGTGACCTTATGGTACTTTTCTTGTATTTTTTTAATCTCCTGTGGTATCACTGTAGTATTCCTCTTATATTCCTACAGGGACTCACAGTGTGTCAGTAGTGCTCAGTAGTGTGTTTATAGTTACCTTATGGTACTTTATTTTTCATCTCCTATGGTACTACCGTAGTATTTCCTTAATACTGTTATGGAGACTTTTATTTGTATAGTATCCTTGTAAAATTTATTATAGGATTCCTGTGGTCATTTTTGTCCCCCACAATGAAATCGGGGGAGGGACCCGTGCGTCCATTCGTCTGTCCGTCATGCACAATATTTCAGATGCCACTGATCAGATTTTGACAAATCTGAAGGGATTATTGCTCCGTTCTGAATGCCAATGAATGGCGCATTCTCTCCCCCTTTCCCTGCCGCATACAATCAAGAAACATTTTCTACTTGCTCCATTGCACCTCAACATCATTCACAGGGGACGACATGTTTACTGTTTACTTGTTCGTTACGGTAGAATGCCCGCTCGTGGATTAATGACTACTGCTATTGACATCCAAACTGCATCGTCACCTAAAGCCGAGCTCGGCCATATGACACAACACGGTGGGGAATGGATGGAGAAAGAGCCTCGCCGAACAGCATCCTGTCTCCATCTGTGTGTTTTGGCCTGGAGGCCAGTTCATACAGCCACGGGGCAGCTTGATATAGCCGATACCGCTTTCTGCCATAGAAATATAAGATGTTCACGACTTCATCCGGGATGAAGTGGAGGGTAAACCCACCTCAACTCAATTTACCCACCATTTTATTTGCGGAATAGAGTTTACTGACCTTTTTAGCCTGACATAAATCCTTATGACCTAGATTCTGAGTATGAATCATAGCAAGCAGTACCAAACCGATGGAAGTTATATGAGGATTGGGTCCTTTAGGGAAAATAAAGCATAAATTCATGCTTTTCTGAAACTATTTTGGTATTCGTTTAGATTGGTGGCATGATGATAAGGCTGTTTTATGAAGGCAACCATGTAGGAGTAAATGCTTTGCCAGTTGGCAATTACTTTCACCAATGGCAATACAAATATTATGCCTGCACTGCTGATACTAGCCATTGCCACTGAGCATAGAGTTGGGGTTTAATAATAACTGTTTGCCCAAATGCCACTGTTGAATAGCCAAAGGAGGCACAGTGGAGGACAGTATTAGATTTTGCCAGTTGGCTGCAGGTGTGAATTCTCTAAATCTTATTATGTCAGTATTATGTCAGTGTTATGTGGGCTGGCCTTGTTTTTATTGCCATGTCAACCCATTTTTATGTCATCTGTTCCTTATTCTCTCCTAGCCTCCTCTTGTCTGCCTCTCCTCTTATTACTATTCACCTCACATTTCCCCTTCTCCTCTGACAGACCTGAAGTAAGCCTGTGCTTCACGCATTCCAATTCATTCTTAAGTTTCTCCTCATATGAGCCGGCATATTCTCTGTCTCTGTCTCTCTCTCTTTCTCTCTCCCTCCCTTGTTCTTGCTTATTGGTGTTCCGCTACCGCAGTGAAACCCTGACAAGTGAACCCGTCTCTTCTGCAGGTGTAATGCATCGAGCAAGGCTGGATAGAGGAGACCCTTCACCTCCCTTGATTCTCTGGCATTATTATCTCCCTCTCTCTCACACACATATTCCTTGTCCCTCCTTCAGTTTGCTCCTCTCCCTCTATCCCCTCTCTCTCTCTCTCTCTCTCCCTTCTACATCTGCAGTAGAGGAGGACACCGCTCGGCCGTGAAATGCGCATTCACCTCTTATCTGTTGTGAAGGCAACTAAGGCAAACATATCCCCAGTCTCTCTCTCTCTCTCTCTCTCTCTCTCTCTCTCTCTCTAAGTCTATCCTATGTAGGGCTAGACTGATATATTGAGCCGATATTGGCCTTTTATTAAATATCAGATATCAGCCAATCAATGTCGTCCTCCTCTGATATGATCCTCTGATGGAGGTTCCTCCCTGACCTCAGCTACAGAAAAAAGTTTTGTTTCATTTACTTCATTTAAAGGCAGTATTGTATCCCAGAGTACCCCTACCTGCCTACTTACCTGCGTTAAGGAGCTACTAACCCTAAAGAATTGCATTAGTCTGGGTTTCAGTGGAGAGTTTTAGTGTCTCATGATGGTCTAAATGCTGTTTCAGAGGCTTTTCCACCCTGACAAGAATACAGTTCTGGGGGAAACACTGAATATTTTTAATTCTTTGGGCATGAAAATGGTTATATTTTTAGATGATGAATACTGGCACAAAATTTCGGCTGAGTTTACCCCCAGAAGGAGGCACACAATCCTGGGCAAGGGGAGCAAATGATGTAGCCTGGATATGGAAAGCATTGGGGAAGCCTTTGGTAAAAGCTCTAATGAATTATGGAAGACTTAGACTGAGATAAGAATAAGACATGAAAACACAGGCTGGTGTGTGTGTTTATTTGTGTGTATCTGTGCGTGTTAAGATAGAAGGGGCTGAGAAAGAAAATGGTCATGAAAGAGAAAGAGGGGAAATAGAGTAGTTTACACTCTTAACAAAAAGGGTTCTATATAGTACCAGAAAACCACACAGGGATCTTTATTCTGGTGTAACAATTACTTGTTCATTTTTTATTTTAAAGATGCATTAGGCAACTTTGCACATTGGCGGTCCCAAATGGCAGTGAGAGGTAATTGGGTTTTTTTTTTTTTTTTTTTTAAGCGTCCATTACCCAGAAATCATGTAAGGTGACGTCAGCAAAACAAAATGTCATCATCTTATGCTTTGCTGGTAGGTTGTAATTACCTCTTTACCTTACCTCCTTGTGTTCCAGTAGTCCAGCTTGAAAAAACAGGGAAGAAACATGGACGCCTCCAAGATTTTCTTTAGCATTAGCTAGCTAGTTAGCATAGAACGATAGAGCGTAGAACCCAAAGTGCAACTTTACATCTCAAATTTATATGTTTAACCATTTACCACACAGGATTTAAGGTCATTCAATGCTGAACATCAAACCTACGTGTATTTTGAGGATTATAAACATGTTCAATGTAATGCTGTGTAGCGTTTACAGTATATGCGGCCGTGCTAACATGACGTCAGATAACTGCATCTTGTAAACCTCTGGGTTGAGAAATCTTACGTTTCCTACATATAATTCCATCTGGAAGTGACAGAATTTTTGAATTTTCAACATCTTTGGAACGTAGCATTATCATATAGTGGGGATGGAGGTGGTGATGTTCAGCTATTGTTGGAGAGTCCAGCTTTTTCTGGACGGAGTGCTCGCTTACTGCTGTTTAGGAGACACTTTTTGGATTTTACTCTAAAGTTTTCATTAGCTACTTCCTTTGAGGAGAAGATTTCCCGCCATTACCATACCTTAGTTTGAGCAAGTAGGGAGAATCTACAGCATCTCAGTTAGTGTGGATAGGATGCTCTCCTCTGTTATAGCTCCACTTTGTCATTTAGGCTGATAAACAGCTGGTTTTTTACAGAAAATTCTCGCCTTAGTGCAGCTTTAACAATTCATAGGGCTCTGTAAGTCATTACCACTCTTCTAGAATCCCTACCCTTACAAAAAACACCTTGAACAACCCAACTTTTTCTGTGACAAATCAAGTCATTGTTCCACCATCAGCAGTCCAACATACTGCTGCTTACCTTGGAGAGAAAGAAATATCCACACCACCAGCATGTCTGCAGAGAAACACAATTTTTCACCCAGAGCCAGTTACCTTGACTACAATGCCAACTGTTTGACAGCAAACCCGTCTCACAAACTTGTTTTACTCTCACATTTCATACTTAATTACTTGATCGACTCACCCAGAGGAGCTGTTATGAAGCTCCTGCCATGGAACCTAATTGAAATGAATTGAAAGATTACATAATTTCCTCTTAATCTTCCCCTCCCTCTCTTTGTCTTTCCGTTTCTGGCTCTTTCTCTTTGTCTCTCTTGCTGTCTATCTCCAAAGGATCACATGAGATACTGGATGGCGTAATACTAATCTGCCGTAGGAGCCGCATGCAGTAATAATAATCTATCTGCCGTATTTGTTTTCGTGGCCATTTGTGTTTGACACAGTGCATTTCACTCTTAACCTTTCCAAAGTATTAGTTATTTAGTTGTGCATCTGCGTAAATGGACCTCAGTTGGAACATTATTTAGAGAAAATCAACACCGTTTTTTGCCATCAGGCGACATATATGAGTACTCTTAAACTATAAGTATTACTCAAGAATGATTCATAATGCAGTTTTAGTGCATTATTTTTTTCAGAGAAGTTGGCAAAGCTGGAAGGAAAGGGTAGACACACACACACACACTCACACACACATATGTGTACGACTGTGTGTGTGTGTGTGTGTGTGTGTGAGTGAGTCATAAGAACACCTGTGATTGTCCAAGTGGATGCTGTGTCTCTATACACCTCTCTACATCAGTGTTAAGAATGTAGGCAGCACTGACTGCACCACACTGTAGGCTGACAGAGAGGAACACACACACACACACACACACACACACACACACACACACACACAACCTAAAAATACATGATTGTCAACCAAGGCTGATGTTCTCAAAAGTTCTCAAAAAGTTGACATTTTGGAGATGCAAACGGTGTTGTTGTTGAAATGTTGATCTTGGTCAGTTTCTGTATTGAAATGTGACGATGTGTCTGTCCTTGTGAGTTTGAGATACAAAACCATTTGTATGTCAAATCTGATACAATCTGAATCTACAAATTGAATCCCCATTTCATTCAGTCAGTGGAGCAGCTAAAGTGTTTTCTCTTGATGGCATTGGAGATTAGTGCCGTGGTTCAGAGTTCAGAGCACTGGGGTTTGGGTTTTTGAAGGCAGATACTAATATTTTGTGCCGATATTCCATGTCCTTATATTTGACCATTTTCATGCCCAAAAAATCAAAAAAATTCCAAGTAGAGTCCTAGTCCTAGTCCTAGATTTTTTTTTTTGTTAAGCACGCAGCCCTTTCTATTTCGGCTGGTTTAGATGCTCCTCTGACCCATGCTCCTCTGACCCCCCCCCCCCCCCCCCCATCCCCCCCCATCCAGAGCATTACATTATTTAGCCGACCTGCTGGCAAAGCCACTCCGCTATCCACTTTTACATCCTAATCCCGGCCCCGCAGCTGGATGCTCGACTGATGCAATTTAGGGGGGGGAGGAAATGTTTGTGCAAGGGAATGTTAATCTCTGGCTCCACCAACCCCCCCCCCCCCCCCACCGCCACCCTCACCTCCTTTCTATTGCTCTCTCTCTCTTGCTGGATTATGGGACAGTATGTTTGTACACTGTATGTCTACGCACAGTGTGGGCGTCCTGTCACTGCGTTTCAAGCACTCTACTACTGTATGCTCTAATACTACGAACATCTGGCCAGTGAATTCTGGCAATTCTTTGTGTGCCCCTTGGATGACATGGATGAATAATAATAATTGTTACTATTAATAAGATATCATGGAAAATATCGCAATATCCGAAAATAACGAATGTCGGCCCAAGCTTAAACTTTGTCAGACTTCTTCATGGGAAGACCCCATTGATAGCCTATACTATACTACAAAAAAGGTACTGTATAGTACCAGAAAATGTTTCTTTAAGCTTGTGCCATAGCAGAACCCTTTATGGTGCTATAAAGAACCCCCTTAGACAGGTTCTCTGTAGCACCGTGCTCAAATGGTTCTATATAGGACCTTTATGGTGCTGTAAGGGACCCTTTAAGAACGTATGACCGAATCAGCAGCATTGCAAGACCTTTGGGTTCTTTATTCTGATTTGCCAGTGTTTTATTTCAACAAATCATAGGGTTCTTTATGCTTCTACCCAAAGAACCCTTGAAGGACGCCTTTTTCTGAGTGTACACTGAAGTGAATTCCAGTTGGATTTTTGCTTTTAGAACGCAACCGACGCAACCTTGCTCTTATTCCACATTGAGAAATCATCTGGAATGTCCTCTTTGCCAGTTGCAGCTCCATAACCCCACCCCACCAATCCCCCACCCACACCCACACACCCCGCTGGTGGTACATGTATGTTGAGTATGTGCCGCTGTTTGATGCTGAACTGGGATTGGAGAAATCCCGGATTAGAGCGCTCGTAATCTGGTTGCCGTGGCGCTATGGGACATGGCAGCTCAGGACCAGTACCAATCCCATCGCCATGGCAACCGAGAGGGGGAGAATCCACCGGAGAGTAGTGGTAGCGTCCATCCTGGAACTGCAGACACAAATGGGTTTACAGTACTGTATTGTGGCAGACAGAGACAACCTCAGCCTCATTTATCACTGCAGTCCTGTGTTTTCAGAATAGGGTTACACCCATATATGGGACCGATATTGGTCTTCTATTAAAACTCAGTTATCAGCCAGTCAGTGTGGTCCACCTCTGACATCATGGATGTATTGCAGTTTGATTGATTCCATATTTATTGTAGAATTTATCAATACTACACTGGTTGTCTATGGGAAGACCTTAACCTGAACTGATTCTAATGAGACATTTTGATCAGATGCCACACAAGTATGCATAAATATGTTTCACTATTATAATTATTATTAGGAGTAGTAATACTAGTACTAGAGGTAGTATCTGTGTTGGAAGCAGTAATAGTACTTTTAGGAGTAGTAGTAGTTTGTAGTTTCAGTGGAGAGTTTTAGTGTCCTATGATGATCTAAATTCTGTTTCAAAGGCTTTTCCACCCTGACAAGAATAAAAGTCTGGGGGAAACCCAGATAATAATTTGGTCAGATTAAAAAATCTTGAATATCAGCACAAAATTTCAGCTACTGGCAGCTTCAGTCCAAAAACTCTCCGTATTGCAACAGCCTTCGACAACTAATTTCGGTAAAACCTTAGTTGAGAACCTTAATACTGAAATACAGAACCACAACACATTCAAGACACGAAACATGCATGCCTATACGCTTCCTAGCGTCTAATCTGCAGCTGAAATTTGAACGCCGTATAAAAACCAATCCTTACAGTTTGTGTATAGGCCGATCGCTCGATTAATGGAGACCAACTGATGTGGTCCACTACTAGGAAGTGCACGATTACAGATGATGGTGTGGCTTAGTTATGCAAGGGGAAAGATCCCCCAAAGGAGCTTACACTAAGAGAGTATTCCTTCTACACTCTCCTAAAAAGAAAACTGTCTGCCTCAAAATCTTTTCCCAGAAGTCAAGATTTGGCTAGTTTTAGGTCTTTAAGGACTACACTGACTTTTTTGGGAGTTGGGCCCAGTGATCACCTCACCAGGGTTCACACAGGCCTTGAAAATCCTTGAAAGTTTGTGGAGTTGAGAAAAATAAAATAAGGCCCTCAAAGTTTTTGAAAATTAAGAGATGGTCTTGAAAGTACTTGATTTTTTGCTTTAAAATGTTGCACCCAAATTCATCGATATGGCTCAGCTCTCTGGATCCTCTCTGTCCTAGCATCAGCTCTAAAATGAAGGATTTCACCATGGTTCCTTGACTTGATGAGATCATAAGTTAAAAAATGATGTCTAAAATGGACCAGTGTCATGTCTCACTCAAAACATGCCAATTTGAACCTTGAAAATCAATGAAATGTCCTTGAATTTGATGTCCAGGCGATCGTAGGGAATTTGACCAATTCTCTGGGGAAATCAGGGAATATCCATTTGGAAATATCAATATTTCCAAATGGATCACTTTACAGGAATATAGCAGAATGTATTTTGCAACTTGTATCACACCTTCATTGCATTAGATGGCTTTCAGCCCAACTGGAGTGGAAACCAGGCTGACAAACAACATTAACAAACCAGGAAGGAAGGATTTTTAGGTCATGGAAGCGCTCTGATTTAGTTATAGATAGTCATGGAAAAGTCATGGAATTTGACATCAGGGCCACAGTGGGAACACTGATATGAGTGATGGATAGATGGATGGAAAGGAGGGACAGAGCGAGGGAGGGAGGCCGTGGAGAAAACCTAGAGAGGCCGAACGAGGCGATAATTTGAATTCAGTGTCGACTTTCCAAAGCGTGGAGTCTGAACTCCGGGGAGAGAGAGGTGGCGCCAAGAGGTGTGATATTAGTG